>NC_072793.1:64164245-64465301 GCF_028583425.1 Eublepharis macularius
ACAGTATTCTAAAGATGTCAGAAGCACAGCTTCCTTGAACAATTCCACAGCAATGATGGAGGAAAGTGAACACCGAATTTCTACATATCATGCAGTGGTTAAGAACATGAAAATTCTGGGTTTTTTAAAAGTGTCACTACCTATCTAATGGGTACATGAATCACCCTGATCTGAAACTGGAACAAGTGTGAAGAGCAACTGAAATGATTAATCATTTGGAATAAAACTTCTTTGGTGAACCAAGATGAAAAAGCTCATGTTATTCCAGTTAGCAAAAACAAGTTTAATGGGAGAGGAGATTGTATTCTACTAATGGAGTAACACTATAAAGTAATTCAGGTTAAGGAAATTGAAATGAAATACTGAATGGCTAGATTTTGATAAGAAAGGAAGTATTTTTGCTAGTAGAGGAGGAAGTTCCTGTAATAGTTTCCTTGGAAGAGGTGTCAGATAAAAAAACTTCAGCCTCCTAAGACAGAACTAAATTAATAAAGACTATTTTATTGCATTCTAGATTCTTCAAAGGGATTTCTCCCTGCTTCCTGTCATGCACAATTGGTTCTGTTACAAGGCAGGAACTTGAATCATGTGAACTATTAAGGATGTGATAAAATTCATATAATACAGCGAACATTAATTGCGAGGTAAACCTAGTTCTCACAAATGAGGTGATAAAACTAATTGGATGTACCACATCCAATTACAGGTGAGGACTTACATGATGGAACCTTCTCCATTAGAAAATCATTCCTTCATATAGAAAGCTAGTATGCCAGAGAAACCTAAACTAAACCCCTGCTCCCAATAAGGTGGTTTTCTATGGAGAACTCATGTGATGTGTTTCAAATGTTGATCTAGACTTGGGCTATTTATATTTATATATTTAAATATTCAATCGTGTAAGCCCCCATCTGAAATGGTACAGTCCAGACATAACTTTACTGCCTCATCTGCTATTCATGAGAGCTATACCTAAGTCACAGTATGGGATTTGTTTGTTTGTCTCCCTCTCTTGTCCTCTACTAATGAGTGAAAACTTTTTTTGTTTTGTTCGTATAAATATTTTACATGCCACTTAAATGTTTTAACGTTCAGATGTTTGCTGAGATGGGATCTCTATTTGAGTTGAAAGGCAACCTAGTAACATTTTAAATAAACAAGTGCCTGTACCTTTATCAGTTCTTCTGTATGCTTTATCATTGGAATCTATTCAGGTTCTTTCAGAAGCCACCAGTGCTCTTCATCGTCAACGTTTACTTTTCTATCTTGGTCAGTCTCTATCTTGGTCAGTATAAACTGTAGCATTATGAAAACAAATGCCGTGCTTTCCATTTGCTACACCTTTCATAACTGGGGTTGACAGTCAAGATTCTGTTAGCCCTTGTCCATAGCCAGGGCTCTGAAATTGAATTAAAACTGACTGAACAGCGTGAGAGAACTGGGGTGTTTATTTGCAAAAGAAGGGATGTTTTGTTTTATTTCTGGTTCTTCATTCTCTCATAGTCTCTACTAGTTCCATAGGGAGCTTAATATTTCCTAAGAGAATTAAATGTTTCAGTGAGAAATATCCAATGTGATCTTTGAAATAGTTTTAACCACATTTACATATTTCTGAAATTATGTTTCCTCAGTAATGTTTATTATAAACTATGGACTGAGGCTTTCAAAGAGCAAAGAAAGAAAAATGTTTCTGCTGTCTGTGAATGTCTGTGAAACTACTTGGAATGAAATTTATTTGGGCTAGCATACAGGGGGCTGTTCCCAAATTCGTATGGACTGTCACAAATAGAGATGGGCATGAACCGCATTACGAATCTCAAAAACCCACGAAAATGGTGATCGCACAATAGTGACCCAGTGGTTTGTGCTTGTCCACAGCCAACGAACCAGCGGTCGGGAGAGGCCTGGTTTGGGGCATTCGGGCAAGGTTCGGGAAGCCAGACACTCAGGCGCCAGCAATCTATTCCCCTGGCAACAGAGCCAGGGGAATGCCTGAGCTCTGTCTGCCCTCCTTCTGTCGCCCTGGAAACCCAAATGGAAGCCCAGCTTTCCTTGATCAGCAGGGCTTCCTTCCAACCACGGAGCTGCAAAGCAGTTACAAGTTGGGAGAAGATACCCAGGGGAGGGAGGGGGAAGGGGGTGTTCTGTAGCCATGGGCACTCCAATCTCATCCCTGCAAACCCTGATAGGCAGCTCTGATGGCCAAACACAGACCACCTGTTTTGCTGAATGGGACCCAGGCTTATAAATAGCCATGGTCTCCCAGGCTGGGTTTCCCTTTCTGTGAGCAGTGGAGTGGGACAGAGCTCTTGCTTGCCACTTGCTAGCCTTTGGGGAGAGAGATTGAGACTAGAGTACAATTGAGCTTGGCTTTGGGGGATAGGGATGTATCTCCTCTGGTTCCAGGGCTGCTGCCTGGCTCTGGGGCCAAGCTCAGTGGGCACCTCGACTGAGGGCTCACATTGATTATTGATCAGGGCCTGATCTGTTCAGGTCTGTGGGAGTGGTGGGCTAGGGCTCTAGTCCTTCCCTCTGGTGCCAGGGCTGCTGCCAGGCCCTGGGGCCAAGCTCAGTGGGTACCTCGGGTGAGGACCCTCAGTTGCTGGGGGATCAGGCCCCCATCCAAATGACATGTCCTCTCCCACTCACGCCAGGAATACCAGCACGCTCCTCTTTGGCCTGTCGGGCAGGCCCATGGGGGCCAGACCCCCCGTCCCGTAAAGGGGAGGTGGCTCGTCGCTGCCTCCCCGTGCCCGCCAGACTCGGTGGCCGCCAGCCTCAACCACATTCCTGCCCTCGCTGGGAATACCAAAGCGCTCCACTTTGGCCTGGCGGGCAGGCACATAGGAGGTGCCGCCAGCAAGCAGCCAGACCCCCTTCCTCCTCCCCATGCCCGCCAGGCCCGGCGGCCGCCAGCATCAGCCACCATTCCTGTATCACTGGGAACACTGGCACGACCCACTGTGGCCTCCACGAACCACGATCCGGGTCAGCAACGGGAGATGTTCGTTGCGGTTCGCTAATTCGGGATCGTGGTCTGCACCGAACCACAATCCGCTGGTTCATTAATTTTTTTTGGTTTGTGCTCATGTCTAGTCACAAATCTACTTTTCTGAAATGAGCTGCTTTGAATTTGTTATGAATACCTGACCTGGTACTAAGAATATAAACAACAACAATGCACAATAAATTAATGTGCATACATGTTTTATCCACACAACACGTTTACATCTCACTTTTCTTCCTTAGAGCTCAAGGTGGCAGATGTTGGATTCCCTGACAGTCTTTCATCCAGGCAGTGACCACAACCAAAATTAGCTTCAGTAAGGTGGCTATATTACGTAACTTCAAACTATGTTTTGGGCATAGGATGTGCAAGTAATTTAATGGAATGTGCAAGCCCTGCAGAAGTCTTAAGTGGTCATGGGGCAGCGGGTGGGGGGGAGATCAACAGAATGAGGAAATAGCCTTCAGAAAGTGCTGTCCCAGAAATAAATGCTGTGCAAACATTTTACTTTACTGACTGACTAACTTAATTTATACCCTGTCTTTCTTCCCAGTGAGGGCCCAAAGCAAGGAGCTTTTAACCTCAGAACAACCTTGTGATTTAAATTAGGCTGAGAGTATGTGACTGGCCAAAGGTCACCCAGCAAGCTTCCATTATGGTGGAGATTTGAATCTAGGTCTCTCAGATCATAGTCCAACAGTCTAGCCACTTCACCACACTGGCTCTCTCTCCTTTTTGTCAGTTCTTCCCATTTCCTGTCATACTTTTTTTCTCCTTAGAAAAAGTACCTTTTACGAATCCGAGGAGATCCCCACAACCATTTCCTACAATTCATCATACATATTAGAATGAAGATAGTCTAGCTCTGGGAGGAATTTACATACTTTTCACAGCATGGTATTCCTGCCAAGGAACAAAGACAAAGAATAGATGAGTGTGATGTATTGGTCTCAGGGCCTCTAATGTATTCTGGCTCATCTTCCCCAGCCTATCTGCGAACAACAGGGTATTCCAAACTAAGGGGGGAGGGGTGTTGTGTACTGGGCCGAGCAAGGCCTCTAAAGTAGTTACTGTATTGATTGTAATGCACTATACTGTGTTGAGCTTGAGGTTCAGTCAAGGCTCCCAAAGCCTGCATTCTCATTGGTCCATAATCCCTGCAATATCACTGGTTACTTTCTCATGACAGCAGCCAATCGGTCCTCTATAATAAAGACCAATCAGTGGCCTGTCTACTTCAAACAGTGTATATAGTTTATGCAGATGATGGTATTCTAAAATATGTATTCTCATTGGCTATCAGTTATTCTGGGGGTGGAGCTGCTGTATATATATTGAGGACTTCTGTTCAGTCTGTCAGTGTGTGTTGTGTTCCTGCTAAATAAAGAGCTATTGAATCACCTCGTGTCTGAACCCACTATTTAACACTGGCGACGAGGATGGGATCTCTGATTGGGTATGCAGCCCCAATACCAGAGCGATATCACTAACAAGGTGCTTGGGTAGGCAGCCCCAAGACCTAAGCTGAAATCTTAAGCGTGAGGAATTGTCACCTCCACCATCCGACATACGCTCGCGTCGTCCAGAAGGCAGACATGGCCGCTAAGGGCCACTTCGAACCGTTTGACTCAACAGCCGAGGACTGGGAATCCTACATTACCCGCTTTGACTTCTACCTTGAGGCGAACAAGATTGAAGACACAGATCTCGCGAGAGCAACGTTCTTCAGCGTGTGTGGGCGTTCCACGTTTGATATAGCACGGGCACTAGTGGCGCCAGCCCAGCTTCAAACTACAGCGTTCAACACAATAAAAAACAGACTCAAGGAGCACTTCTCACCACAGCCATCTGAGATAGCCTGCAGACATACGTTCTACAGCCGAGACCAGGCGCAAGGTGAATCGATAGCGGCATTTGTCACAGCCCTCCGACAGGCAGCCAGACAATGTAACTTCCCTGACCTTGAGATGGCACTACGTGATCGCCTGGTGTGTGGCCTTCATGATGAGAAGCTACAGCGCCGGCTTTTCACGCAGAAGAACCTCGACTTCCAAACAGCATTCAAAGAAGCACTAGCAGCTGAAGCAGCAGACCAGTCCACCCGGGAGGTGCGACGTTGGCGGAGTCCAGACCTGCCCCTGAACGAGGAGCCAGTCCACTATGGAGATTTTGACAGTGGCTCTGAGGAAGAAGACGGTGTGCACAGATTCCATGCAGTGCAAGCCCAGCACTCTGAGAGGCAGCCATACTACGGTTCCCCTTGTTCTAGTTGTGGGGGAGACCACGAAAGAAGGAAATGCCGGTTCCGGGATGCCAACTGCCGGGCATGCGGAAAGAAGGGCCACATCGCTCGGGCCTGCATAACTGTCAGGAAAGGAGGCTCTCCGCAGCAGTCTCCTCGCCTCACTCCGCGCTGCCAAAGGCCAGGAGGAAGAGAGTGCCAGCTGAATGAATGCCACACCACAACTGTCATCATGCACACACAAGCAGGCAACAAAGATAAGATCTACACCACGGTTTGTATTGAGGGAACACTGTGTGTCATGGAGGTTGACTCCGGGTCAGCGCTCTCAATTGTCTCCAGGGACACCTACAACCGCCTGTGCTCCAAGGGCAAGAACCAGCCGCTCAAGCCCAGCAGTCTACGCCTGATGGATCTCCAGGGTCGTCGGGTTCCAGTGGTTGGAGCTGGCCGAGTTGTGGTCGGCTACAAGGACTTTCACGGCCTCCTTCCTCTTGTTGTGGTTAAGGGGCACTGCACGAGTTTGCTGGGACTTGATTGGTTCAAGGCGTTGGGCATCCGCGTTACCGGAGTCCAACAAGGCAGCCAAGCCATAAGCAAAGCGGCACACAGCAAGTTCCCTGCCAGGCACGTTTCATCAGGGCGCCGCAAAGGGCCGCCCATCTCCACGCCAGCAGTGAGGACAAGCCGTTGGAAGGAGCATCAGGTCCACGCTGCACTCAATTACATCAGCTTAAACTGCCTTGGCTGCTATGGGAGCAGAAACAGAACCGGGACTTTTCTCCGCAATCCACGGCCTCAAGTGGCTCGCAAACTCCCACAAGAGACTGCACCTCCAGAGCAAAGCCAGCAAGGAACACGGGGCTGTCGGCCCCAAAGAACTCTGGAGCGACTGCACCGTGCAGGCTCTGGCAGGCTCACCTTTCCCCATTCCCACTCCAGGACTCTGTTGGCATCAAGTAGTTCCACACTAGGGGGGAAGGGGTGTGATGTATTGGTCTCAGGGCCTCTAATGTATTCTGGCTCATCTTCCCCAGCCTATCTGCAAACAACAGGGTATTCCAAACTAAGGGGGGAGGGGTGTTGTGTACTGGGCCGAGCAAGGCCTCTAAAGTAGTTACTGTATTGATTGTAATGCACTATACTGTGTTGAGCTTGAGGTTCAGTCAAGGCTCCCAAAGCCTGCATTCTCATTGGTCCATAATCCCTGCAATATCACTGGTTACTTTCTCATGACAGCAGCCAATCGGTCCTCTATAATAAAGACCAATCAGTGGCCTGTCTACTTCAAACAGTGTATATAGTTTATGCAGATGATGGTATTCTAAAATATGTATTCTCATTGGCTATCAGTTATTCTGGGGGTGGAGCTGCTGTATATATATTGAGGACTTCTGTTCAGTCTGTCAGTGTGTGTTGTGTTCCTGCTAAATAAAGAGCTATTGAATCACCTCGTGAGAGAATATAGAAATTGTGAGTATTCAAATCCTGTAATGAGTCCCTAGGGAAGGGCTTGCCTGTCCATGCACAAAGGTCTACCAGATTTATCAAAAGACTGAATTTGATGGATAAAGGAAATGGTGAAAGAACCCAGGGACACAAGATGTATTCAATTTTTCAATCCCTAATCTATGCTAAAATAATGTAAGGCATTCTTTATAATGAATACCCTGTATGGTATAGTGGTTAGACCAGGGAGACCCACTTTCACATTTGCCATGAAGCTCACTTGGTAACCTTAGTCTATCAGTAGCTCACTGGCAATTGGCCGAGTAGCTTTTGTATCCCCTAGAACAGTGTTTCCCAACTTGTGGGTCATGAAGCAGGTTGCAGGATCTAGTAGGCTTATGGGGCTGTTCCATTCCCCTCCTTACTTGGAGCCCAGCTGAACTCATGCTGAGGGGTGGGAAGTAAACCACCCAGCCAACCAGCAGTCCGTGGTGAACAAGGCTGCGGCTGCAGCTGTGGCTGCTGTTGAGTGTGTGGAGCAAGCAGAAGATGCCCCTTCTTGCCCAGCACAGCAGCAGTCAGCTCCCTTGTCCTCCTCCTCCTTCGTGGTAGGTAGCTAAGGTGAATTTTTGAGTGATTACAAAACACATTAAGTAGAAGTTTCTGCTGCGGCAAAACTGTCTTCTACTTCCCCCCTTCATTTTCCAACTGATAAAAAAGGACAGAGAGAAATAGAGGCTGGAAGCTGCAACAAGGCCAGGAGTGAATAGGGAATAGAGAGCTGCTTGGACCTTATTCACACACACACACACACACACACACACAAACACCACGGTTAGGCAAGTTTAGCCATTGCTTTGAAGTCCCTCCATGCAGCACATAAGCTGTGTCAGTGTGATAGTGTTTTTGTGCTTGTTAGGCATGGGAGGGGGTCATGGGCAATAATGCTGAGATTATTATACTCTGGTGGTCCACAGAGAGAAATATCAGGATCAAGCTATCCTTGACTTATGCTTCTGATGGCTGGGAAAGACACAATTTACATACATCTTCAGCCCCCACGTTTTCAATCTTCTGCAAAGAAAGCCGGTGCAGACTAGGGGCAAAGAGGTTCTGTCTGGTGCCCCTATCCAGGGCGATGATGAGCGTTTAGCAGCTGTTAGACATGATACTAACACTCCATTTCATTTTTAATGATAACCAAGTCTCCCCTGTTGATTCATGAGCTGCTAGCTAGCAATGTTATCTTTTTGAAGTTTGTGTGTCATCCTTTTTAAAGTTGCTGTTTCACAGGGTGAGGTTTGTGATCAGTGTGCTAGCACTGATGAAAGAGTAGAATGATCTGATCTTCTTGTACCTTCCTGTCATATGAATATGTATTATTTTCCAATCCAAGAAGGATCTCCGAAGCCTGTATCTCACAAGCTTAGAATGCTCATTCACTCCTTTGACAGAGACAGAATATGTTTGGGACTCTGGATAGGATTTACTAGTCTGACCTGATGATCAGAAGAAAACAGAAGGTGTTTAATTTTTACAAACAGATGCATTTCCCAAAAGGAGAAATGTGCCACTGAATTAAATGGAATATTGGGGGTGGATGTGTCACTCAGTCCTCCAACAGTATTGTAAGAGAAAGAAACTTCAGGTTTGGAATCTGAAACATTCAGCTAAATGGAGAACAACCCAAGTAAACTCTTTTCCATGCTTTACTTTCTAAATCTCTACTTTAGAGAAGAAATAAGTAGGGTGGTAGGGACTGGGAACCTGGCTCTGGATGCATAGGTGACAAACTGGCCAAATCCCCCTCCTCTGCTTGTGTGTGTTTTCTTTGTAGTAAATCTTATTTAATTGAATGGGGCTTCTGCCCACTTACCCACAGACACTAGCCAAAATGGACTTTATTGTGAATAAAACTATTAAAAGATTCATAGTTTGTTATATGGAACACTGTGTACTCAGATGTTTTTAGATTAATTTTATATCTCATAAAGCTATAACTTGCAATCAAATAGTTGTGTTCTTACATTTGCATTAAAAAAAACTGTAAATAAGTGCAATAAATATTTTAACAAATTCCCTAAGTGTGTTTTTGCTCAGATAACTTAAGCAACTGTTATAAACTAGGCAAATTTGCAGTTAAAATGCATGAAAATGATGGCCACCAAAAACCTATGGTCCCAAATTTATGTTACAATAAAATATACCAAGCAAATTTGAACTTGTGGGCTGCCATACCAAAAAAAGATGAGAACCAATGCCCTAGAGGACTCAGGAAAATATCATTAAAAAATCTGCTGTAGGCTTTCCCCCCCTAAAGTGCTTATTTCATAGGATTTTTCTCTGTACTGCTTAGATGATAGCTTTGTTTTTGGCAAAATCAAAAAGAGTCCAGTAGCACCTTTAAGACTAACCAATTTTATTGTAGCATAAGCTTTCGAGAATCATGTTCTCTTTGTCAGATGCATGGAGGGCAGAAGGAAACTGGCCAAATATAGAGGAGGAAAGGGGGGGGAAGGGGGGAAGGAGGAATGTAAACAACTCCTTTGATATGGAGATGCAGACAGCTCCTTTCGGTGTGGGGATCAGTTTGCTTGTGTAAAGATTCAAAGGAGTTTGCCGTGTTAGTCTGTAGTAGCAAAATCAAGAAGAGTTCAGCAGCACTGCAGCACAAGCCCTCGATAACCACAGTCCTCCCCGCCAGATGCATCTGACAAAGAGAACCGTATTCATAGTCCATGTTCTGTTTTCCAGAAGAACAAAACTTTGTCACATGCACAGGGCAGGGGAGAAGATCATGTTTTTTTCCTCACTCTGAATTAGATCTCATTAAAGAAAAGATTGGCAACCTCTAGCCTAGTCATTCTTTTACAGCCTGACCAACCTCATTGGGGAAGAAGAGAGCCACAGATAGATATCACTCTGCAAGGCTGTTGAAGGCTACCATCAGGAACAGTCTTAGACAGGACTTTTTTGTGATAGTACTCGCCAGTACTGAGTACTGACTTCTTTTTCAGGGCTCTCTCAAGTGCTGAAAGGGGAATTCGTAGAAATTGGTGCAAGCTGATATATGAGTCCTGGCACGTTTTTTTCACAAAAAGACATGGGGCACCCAAGGCAACTGCCCCAGGCCCCAGGTCCCCGACTGCCCAACCCCTGCCCTTCCCCTCTGGAACTTGGGCAGCAGCCAGCCAACTTCATGGCTGCCATGTGCAAGTGCTCCTGAATCCCATCTTGCATGGGGCAAGGGCTGCCCTTTTCTTAATCCTGGGGTGGCTTGAGAGGGTTGCTTATGTGGATAGGCACAGGGATGGAAGTGATTTTGGAGGCCCATCCTGGGGCTCAAGGCCCCAGAACTACTAAAACTTCCCCTGGCTACCATAGCCCTCCAAACAAAAAGCCCCCCTGGGCCTATTTCATATCATTCAAAACAAATCCCAGACATCACATTGTCATGGATATGGCCAGGAATATACAGAAACAGTTGCTGGACTTAACCAAAAGGATTGTGAAGGATGTTTCTATTCAACAGAGACAGAGTTGATGTAGCCCCTCAGGTAAATATGCCCAAAGGGAGTTTAGAAATCCAGAATAGAATAGCAAGAAACAAAGAGGGGCAAGAAACAAAGAAGTAGCACAATTATACAGACTTTTGTAGATATCAATAGATATTATGCGTTGAGGCCCAGGTGTAAAAGCATGGGAGAATGGCAAGAATGTCCAGCTCCACAGAAGTTAAGATATAATTCAAAGATGGAGTATATTTGTTGAGGGCCAAAAGATATTCATAAGTGAGAGAAACTTGTAATTGTTATTTTTAAATGGACTTTGTTAAGATAAAACAGTGAAAATGAACTAACAATATTAGATATTTTAGGCATAGAAAACTTTGCATGGTGTTAGAAGTTATAAGATGATTAGTTAGCCAAAAATGTATGCCCATACCAAGTATGACACCTAGCTATTGTTAGGAGATTATTTTAAAAACCTATAAATATAACAAGTTGAATTGATTGAGAGCATCTTCTTAGAAGGGGCTCATTGATTGTGTCCTGCTTATTTTTGGGTAAGAGACTTTTATGGATTCAAGTAATTGCTCTCCTCTTTGGCGCAAAGTGGTAAACTGCAGTACTGCTGTCCAAGCTCTGCTCATGACCTGAGTTCGATCCTGGTAGAAGCCAGGTTCAGCTAGCCAGCATAAGGTTGACTCAGCCTTCCATCCTTCTGAGGTTGGTAAAATGAGTACCCGGTTTCCTGGGGATAAAGTGTACATGACCGGGGAAGGCAATGGCAAACCACCCTGTAACAAAAAGTCTGCCAAGAAAATGTCGTGATGCAACATCCCCCCATGGGTCAATAATGACTCGGTGCTTGCACAGGGGGCTACCTTTACCTTACTTAATTATCTATGAAACAATAATGGTGTAATTTTCTGTCAATATAGACAATGTTTAAAAAGTAATGGCTATGCTTTAATAAAAGAGTCAAATAGAAGCAAAGATTCTCTAATACCCACAATGTACCTAAAATATTGAGTTGTAATTCTTGCCAGAAATTAAAAGATCTGATATAGGAAAGCTAACTAGACAGCTAGGGCTTTTAAAGTGTATGCCTGTGTCTGAATCAGGCTTGACCAGAGTCTTCCAGAACAGCATGAAAATAAATCACATGATAAACGTGTTGGAAGATTTTCTTTATCACTGCACATGTGGCAAAGTTGTGCATAAACTGTGTTCTTTTTGCAGCTATCTCTTTTACTTACTTACTTACTTACTTACAAGGTTTTTAGCCTACCTTTCTGCCCTCATAGGGCCACCAAGACAGCTTACAAATTAAAACATACAGATTAAAATCTCATCATAAAAACATTAAAACCAGCACATAAATACATCATTAAGACAATTTAAATCCTGAGACAAAAATAAATACAAAATATAAAAACAACAGTTAAAATGCTAGGGAGGGAGGAAAGATCACTGGGGGAATGCTAAACAAAACTAAAAAGTCTTCATCCACTGACAGAAGATGACATCAGAAGGAGACAGGTGAATTTCACTAGGGAGAGAGATTTAGACTTTTGGTGCCATGACTGAGAAGACCCTCTCACAGGATGCCACTCATCTAATCTCAGAAGGCAGGGACACCTGAAACAGGGCCTCCAAATATGGCCACAATAGTTCATAAGGGAATAGGTGGTCCTTCAGGTATGTTTGTCCCAAACAATATAGGGCTTTAAATGTCAGCAACAGCACCTTGAATTGTACCCAAAATTGTATTTAAAACACATGAGGAGAAGGGCTTATGATATCGCTATATTCATAAGCTTCCTATCAACGTGAGGGCTCGTTTGACTGCTAACACAGCTAGGACTGGAACCACTGCAGAACCGTGTCTCCCAAACCCAGCCCTGAAAGATGATCCAGAAGGATATCACGATTGATGGTACTGAAACCATTGACAGGTCCAGGAGAATCAACAGAGGCACACTCCCTCTGTCCATCTCCCAATGCAGGTTATCCACCAGGGCAACCAAAGAGTTTCAGGCCTAAAACCAGATTGGAAAGAATCTAAGCAATTTGCTTCATCCAGGAAAGCATGAAGTTGTCCAGCCACCAACCATTCATTCATTCATTCATTCATTCATTCATTCATTCATTCATTCATTCATTCACCTTGCTTAAAAATGGAACATGTAAGGCTGATTGATAGTTATTAAGATCTCCTGAATCCAGCTTAGCTTCTTTAAACGTGGGTGCACCACAGCCTGTATCAAGACTCTCTCAAGGAGGCATTAAGTACTTCTTGGACCCAGTCAACTCACACACCCCACCCCACCCAGTAGATTAAATTTGCCAGGAAGGGCAAGCAGGTGGTTGGTTGGCCTCAAACACCCAAGGGTCCTCCTGTCCACATCCTCACACTGAATAAACTGAAAAGTATTCCAAACAACTGAACAGGTTGGCACCTTGGTGCCATCTTACCAGGGGTGTGGGTCTATGCACTCAGGTAACAATGATTTTTTTTTAAGAAAAAGCAGTGAAATCGATATTTATCATGAAATAGAAAATACTTCTAATACATGCGTTGCATTTAGGATCAGGTCTGTGATCTTATTGCTGCTCTGACCTCCTCCAAGCCAAACCCAGCCAACCCATCAACTAAATTTCTGCCTCTTCTGATCATCTTTCTTGCCAGCAAACCAAGATTCTCTTTTGCCCTTGTGCCTGTCCTCCCCCATACCCACATCTTTTATCCTTTCCCAACACTGACACTTATTGCCTAGGATTAGTCAGCCTATGCCTGAGGAACCCCAGCAAATCTGCTTCCTCCTGCTTCACCAGAGGCCTGCATTCAATTATTTTATAATATAATCGTAAACACCCTTCTAAGCCCAATGACTTCAACTGAGGGCCAAGCTACACATGACGAATGACACTTGAACAGCAAGTGTATTTCTCCCTGTTCACTTGCCCTCCACTAAATCCACTTGCCGTTCAAGTGTCATTCGTCATGTGTAGCTTGGCCCTGATTTAGAAGGATGCAACCCTGCTTAGAACTGCATTGTTAATGTCCCATTGTCTCTTTTCCTCCTTCCTTGCCTTAGTTTCCTTGCAAATTAATCAAGCCTTGGCACCAACAAGCTATTCTGTTTATTCCCTGAATTTGCACCCACTACAGCATCACTGAAAGCAGCTTCAGGAAGGCTGCCTGTCATGATCCTAAAGCAGCAAGGGGCCAATTGGATGTTTAGATGCTGCTGACAGAGGGATTTTCAGAGTGTCCTGATTCACTGATCTTGCTCACCTTCCCATTTGTACCCATAGCCCCTCCCCACACCGCTGCCCCATCTTGGTAGTCTTGACCTGCTTCTATAACCAGCATGGGGGTTTGTCATCGGGACTGGGCATATCATGTACAGTTCACATAGCTTTCTAGCTTTTATTTGGAAAACAGATTGCATACACATTTGTATACAGTATAACAAATGCAGGTATAAATAGCACACAAAGACATTTGGAAGTGGGGAAGGTCCACTAAATAAGAGGGACAAGTAAGAGTAGGCTTGCTCACTGCTATGCATAGCAAAGCAGATTGATTGCCTTTGTATCATCCAATCTAATTCTTTTGTCTGGACTCATTACATACTTTGGAAGTCCTGGATCATGCACATGTTATAACATGAATTCCTCTAACTAAAGTTCCAGTCCTCAGGCTTACTTCTTGTGGTTGGGATCAGGATGTTGGTTCACTTTGGAATTCCTTCAGATTTATTGATTGTGTTTATTTTGTTCTTGGTACTCCGTGACTCATATGGAATTTATGTTCTTAAAACAGTGACATTACACCCTGGAGTAAAACTGATTCTGATGTGGATTACTCATTACTCAGCCATTTCTTAGCCATTTTCCTCTCTTTCATTTACTGTATAATCCACTGGGAAATTTTCTCCATTTTTTGTGGTAGACAACTACACACGAGGAAAAAATAGTCGCCAAAAAGTTTGAAAGCATTCTGCAAGAACTGCTTCCACTGCTGAAGCTTCTGCTGCTTATCTGGATATGATTCCCCAACATACTGGAGGAACTCATTTGGTACATTTGTCAAAATACACAAATATGCCCTTTATGACTAATGTCTGCGTAGTTCGTCCCTGTGAATCTGTAGTCAAGTACAAAACTTCTGCTTGGTAAACTGCATTGTCTCTCATGTCTATCATTAAAGAAAAGCATTTTAAAGTTCAGCGCTGTGTTAGTGGAGAGCTTAGTAGAGCTTAGTGGAGACAGATTCCCTTTCACAATCCCTTCTGTATTCATTCAAAATATTATAATATCCTAGGGAGACTGGATCAGCAATTGCTTTGGGCAACAGATTCCAGAAGGATGCAGAGTTTTTTCAGTCTCCATCAGTCTTGTGGAAAGAAAAGAGTTCAAGTTTAACATTGGAATAACACTCTTTTTTTTGCAGTAGGTGGCTAGACTGGGACCAAGGACAGCTGGGTTTAAATACCTATTCAACCATGAAGCATGCTGGGTGGTCTTGGTTTGAGCTTGTCACTCTTCTCAGCCTAACCTACTTCACAGGGCTGCTGAGAATATAAGATGGAAGAGATAAATCTGTACACTACCCTAAGATCCCTGGGGAAAGGATGGGATAACAATACGATTTTTTTAAAAAAAGGTCTATTATGAGTCATGTGATAGGACTCAAATACTGTACTAATAACAACAAAGATAACATACCTGAAGGCAACTTCTACAGTGTCCCCGTTATATTTGCATGCCAGTAGTAGTGCCTGAGTGCATAGAATGGCAGTGAAAATAATCATTTGACAGTGTCAAAAGACTTTTATGCCAGCCATAGCTTGCAGAATTATTAATATGGAGGTCATCATCATCATTGTATTAGGAGTCTCCATGTCTTTGCTTCATGTTCTTCATAATTGCAGGCAGGAATATGAAAAGTCAAAATATGAAAGTGAAAACCAACACTGTAAGTAGACATGGGCATGAACAGCATTACAAATGGAAAAAACCCACAAACAGCCCATTCGTCTGTTCGCGAACAAGCCGTTCGAGAGGCTCCATTCTAAATGAACCAGTGGTCGTTGCAAGCCTTGTTCATTGCCTTCCTCAGCCAGTCTGGGGCCTTTCAATCAATTCCCCTGGCAACGGCAGGGACTGAACTCTGTCTGAACTCCTGGCTTTCCTTCTGGCTTTAACCCTTCAAAGTACTTCCAGCAGAGAGTCCCGTTTTTGCCAATGTGAAGAGAAAATGAGAACAAAGGGGGACACATGCATCATGCCTTTCCTGGGGTGCAGCCTCTCTGAAACTTGGAGGGTCTTCAGAGGACAGTGAGGACTATGTCCCCTGCAACTTTGGTGGGTATTGGACATTGGGAAGGTCAGTTTGTAACCCCTTAAAGTAGCTGCCTTCCAACAGGCATTTCCATTTTTGCCACTGTGAACAGAAAATGACAGCAAAGGGGCAGGGACATGGATCATGCCTTTCCCAGGATGCAATCTCTCTGAAACTTGGGGGGTCTTCAGAGGACAGTGAGGACTATGCCCCCTGCAAACTTGGTGGGTATTGGACATTGGGAAGGTCAGTTTGTGGGGGGTTTAAAGGGCCCTGCCCCTTGCACGTGGTAGGAAAGAGCCCTTTAAACTATCAGCTGGCAGGCAGCAGGGGGGAATTCCCCCTGCCACCTGCCAGCTGATAGTTTAAAGGGATCTTTAAGGGGCCACAAACAATGAACAACGAACATGTTTGTGAACAGGGTCATGTTTTTTCCCATTCGTGCCCATATCTATTTGTAAGTAATTGTGTTCATTATAACTGGGAGAGGTCTCACTCACCACCAGTTGCCATTGAGAGGCCATGTTCAATTGCTTCCCCATGCCAAATGATATGTGTTCTCTCTCCTTAATTTTGTGTTAGCAATAGCATCACTCACATTTATCTGAATATCTCATTGTCTTAACATTTCTGATATCCTCCACCCCTGCCCACACATTCAGAAGGGACTCCATTGCCTACCGTGCCCTGGAATGAAGTAGGCTTTGAATTCTAAATATGAAGGACTAGATACTATTAATGATTCTGCTAACAGCGACGCCTTCCTCCAATACATTTTTTTTCCAGCAGAACATATCTATTCCATTGGAAGAAGTCTCTGCCTTTAGTGGAATGGATAATTGGATCCAGACTATTGCAAACTTAGGGTTCCATACACATGCACAAATATAATACCAGCCAATATTTATTTTCTTCATCTTTGCTTTGGAAAATAAAAGAACCCGCAGTCTGCATAACTACGTAAACTGCTCCCCAAAAATCAATGAACTTGAACAAAGTAGGCAATGAATGCACCTTGGACACTACAGGAAGCTAAATAATACGTAATAGCCTGAAGGTGTTAAAATAAAAGGTTTGTAAAATGAGACCCCTGAGAATAGTGTATGTGGATGAAATGGAATCAGGATGTACGATCAAGACGTGGGTTAACATTCAACATGCCCTTGGACCCTGTTTGGCATTTAGAATGGTAAAGTACAAAAAGGCAGAACAAAGGTCATTTGAATCATAGCAAGAAATAGGAGAAACAGTCATTGATGGTAGTTATATGCCTTTGTTGTAGATAAAGGGTTTTTTTCCTTTCCAAACTTTAATCATGATCATTAGACTGATGCACAAAGTTTATGAACAATTTCTTGGGAAAAAATTGAACAAAGTAATAACATAAATAATATGTTTTTGAAAATACTTTCTGTTGTAGCACCTGCATAATAAGAAATTCATCTCCGCAGAATTCCTATGCAAACAGTTTTGGCAATAAATAAATGTTACCAACACCCCAAGACAAGGCTACACATTAAAGGAAAGGAAAACAATCTCAGATGAGGATGGCCGCTCCACCAGAGCCCATTCCTGTGTTCGATGTTCATGGAGAATCAAGTATCCCAGGAGAGTGAGCTGAGTGAAGGAAATTGCCTCATCCACCCAGGTCTCAGTTAGGCACACCAAGTCAAAGCATCCCCCTCATGATAATCTCCTAAAAGTTATGGTCTTATTTCTTACTGACCTGGCATGACAAAGCATCACATTAAAAAGGAAGAAAATTAACTGGGACTGCACACCACCATTTTTTCAGGATGGGATGGAGATTAGAATGGGTCCAAGCATTAATGTATCTCATCATTCTTCATAGAACATAACTCCTTCCACCACTGTACCTCGCCTCCTTCTTAAAGGAATAGAATTGCCTCCAAGACACATCACAAATGCCAAGAAGGCACTCCCACACACAGTCCTGGCAGTAATTGTCTCAGCACCAAGTGAGAGGCTAGGAACAGTAGAGAGACGAGGCTGAGGAGTTTGCTATGGATGCAAAGAGTGTTGGTCCACACAGCCCAAGGAGGGAAGGTACTGTTGTGGTGGAAGATGCCATCGAGTTTGCAGCTGTACCTCCAAATTTGGCTCCAAATGATAAAGTGGAACCCCGGCTTAGTGTTCCTGTGGAGGCGGAGGTGGCTGCTAATGCTGCACCAGGAAGTACTGTAAAACCTGAACCTGCAGATTGTGTTCCATGGCTAAAAGCTGTAGCAAGTTATGATGCAGCTGTTGTGATCGTAGCATTGCTGACAGTGGCTGGGGAGCTCCAAAGTTCAACCCTGTGGATGCTGCTGGCTGCACTGTGTTCTCAACTGAGCCAAAGTTGAAGTTGGGGGTCACTCACTACTAACTTGGCTGTTCCTTTACTGCCAAAGCTGAAACCTCCAGTTGTACCAGCCTGTGCATGACTCAACAGTCAGCACTCTTCACTGGTGAGCACGCAAGAGCAGGAAAATTTCCTGAAGGCAGCTAGCTACTGATACAAAATCTCACTCTGGCATAGCTAGATATACTGGGGACTGAAATCCCTCTAGTCTACATTGAACATTTAATTCCACACCTAAGGAGAATTGAAACAAAAGTTGAAGAGGGTCAGATAGACCAAGCAACTCTGGTCCCACCAGAGGTAGTAGTTTTTCTTTTCTCCTACTCTCCCCCTTTCAGCTTCCATGAGCTCTAATATTTCCAGGAGAGCAGAAACAGGAACAAAAATGGCAGAGAAAATGGGGGAGGGGATTCCTCCAGCAGCACCCAAGACATAAATAATAGCTGGCAGTTCCCTCAATGAGCTCAAGATCTGGAATAAAAGTCTTTAGGAAGCTATCGATCGGATTGCACCCGACACCCTGTGTCTCTGTGGATCCTGTGTATAATGAGAGTTTAAGAGACATTGTGAGTTGCTCAGATGGTTAGTGCAAACTTGGCGACAAAGTAGTGAGAACACGTTATAGAGCCCAGTTGAAGGCCTATGAGGTGGCAGTGAAAAGTGGCAAGCGGATTTTTTTGTTGCCTCTATTGCATCCACTAGATCACAACTAGCTCAATTATTTTTAGATTGGTTTGACAGTTGATCACCCCTTTGGTGAGTCCTAAATTTGATACTGATTTAGCTTTCAGCTGTGATTCATTTGCCACCTTTTTTGTGGATAAAGTCTCTAAGCTTCACCTAGAGTTGGCTGTTAAACTTGATGACAGTACCATTTGTACCATCTGGTTATTTTTTTTTATTCCTTTGTCTTGCTCACTCGCAGATGTTGACAGATGTTGACTACCTGCTCCTTGGATCCCTGCCTTTCATGGCTGGTAAAATCATGCCAAAAAGTGGTAAAAGGCCCTCTCCAACAGATTATTAATATGTCTCTCCCAAAGGACTGTTTCCCTAGCTCCCCTTAAGGAGCCTAGTGCTAGACTTTTGTTGAAGAAACTCTCCTTTATAAAAAGGAACTGATCCAGCATCTAATCTTCCTTTTCTGGGGAAGGTAACTGAAGGAACAGTGGCTGAACAGCTCCAGATTTTTCTGGATGAGACATCTGTCCTCACCCTTTTCAACTGAGCTTCCCTTGGTTTGGGAGCCAAGACAGCTCTGTTCATCTTGGTTGATGATCTTTGTTTACATCTGGACAAAGGCCTGTTGATTCTCTTGGGTATATCAGAGGCTTTCAATACAGTTGCCCATTCAGTCCTGATAGACCACTTTGCCTCCCTGCCATACTGATCCATGCAACAGTTTCCTCCAGATTAGATTATTGTAATTTGATTTAGGAGTCCCCTAAAGCTCTTTGTAAAACCATAGAGTTTCAAGGGGATCCTAAAGCATCATGCCACCACAATGACATCACTTCTGAGTTCTAGCCAGAAGAGGCATCATGACATCATTGTGATAGCTATTTTTCCCCTGTTACTCCACCAAGTGCATTATATATCAAGCATTATACATTCTGCTTCCTATTTTCTTTGGATGCCAAATGCAAACTCTACCATGCTATCTGGTTTCTTCTTTTGCGTACAAAATACCTTTCTCTGCTTGCTTTCTCCTATCTTCCCTACAGTCCCTGAGAATTTCAGTCCAACTGGGTGAGGAAAGGACGTATGTCAAGAATTCATTTCTGAGAAAAACAAAAGTACAAACAGAATAACTAAAATATAGTTTAGTAACAAATGTAACAAAAGCAAATTAAGGTCCATAAAAAGAAAAGGAACTGCATTTGGAAAGAAAAGGGACACACATGCACACATCAAAAATCTCTTTAAAACACAATGTATGCCACTTTATTAGAATATAGAGCTGAAAGGCTGTGGAGCTTTTGAATCTTCAACTTCAGGATCTCATCAACCAATATGATTACTGTGGCTTGCTCACCCCCATCCTGCAGCTCCAACGTAGCATTATTTGAATTGAGAAGACTGTGATACAGAACAATCTGGCACTGAAGCCACTACATCTGAAAACAGTGACTGATGTATCACACACCATGTGGATCCTTCTTGAATCATGATATGCTGCCGCTCAGTGGGTCAAAAGTCTTCTTTCAAATCAGCTCAAAGCTAACGGGCAGTGGAACCAGTGCTTGAGCAAGTGTTAATATTCATCAGATGTTAAACTGACCTGTGGACTAGTGCAGAGGGCACCCTCAGGAATCAGATGTTCAGACAGTGTTGACTGGCACTGTTTTAGTAACATCAGCATAAGGTCTGGCTCTAAGTTGTTCCCCTGGAGGCTGGTGATGAAAATGAAACGTTATGCACCATTGACTCGGTTCCTTTAGCAATTTTTCATGAAGATTCTTCATCATCTCTTTCATTGCTTGAGTCTGTGATACTAAGGTCAGCCCATTTCTTCTCATTAAAGGAGCGATATATCTGACAAAGGTAAGAAGCATAGCAGCTCCACTATTATTATAAACGAGAAAGGCTAAGGTTAACTAACAGTAGGAGATTATTAGATCCTGCTTTGTAACCCAAGCCAAGATATATATAGCAATCAAGTACATGGAATTGCCTTCTCATTAAGTGGCAAATACTCAAATCAAGAACAATGCCTCTGCTAATCTCTAGTGCCATAGTGGTAATGGAAATATTACTTTCTAAATCATCCAGGAGGTTGTTATTATTTTATTATCATTTTATGAGCTATCATTCTAACCATCTGGAGCCTTTCTGTTCTTCCACTTATTATATCAAGTGTATCAACATCTCAAAAGCAACATTATATTAAAAGCAATACTTTTGACACACAGACAAGCAGTATTGCACAAATTGAGAATTATAACCCCTTCCTATGTTATAGATGATGCTGGGATAAAAGATACCAATCATGTGCATTTGCCTATAATTTTAAAAGTGCACCACGTTATCCTCTATGACATTGAATGGCTCCATGGGATGCATTGCTTGAGTTGAACACTGTTTCATTGGCTTCCTTGAAAATATTGATGCTTCGTGGAATTGCTTGTGAAGTCCAATCAGGCTTTCTCAAAAGTATTATCATGTATGCCTGCCTGCAGTACATGCCATGAGTATGTTATATGCAACCTATTGGTCCTCTGACACTATGCAGAGTTCTGAGTACCATTCAATGCCTGTTATTTGGAAGTTCAGTGTGTTGTCTCTGCTTTGAAGTTAAACACTTTCATTTCTGCAGCTTACGGCCTTGAGACCAGATGCAGCCAGTCTGAAATGTATCTTCCCTGAGAACAATGATGATTTCATTCCCAATCTCCTATTGCTGCTTATCATAGTCTAAACTAGACATAGGCACAAACAGAAAAAAAACCAAACATGGTGTTCGTTGTTCATTGTCATCCATGAACAATGAACAACAAACATTGATGAACATGATCCTGTTCACGAACATGTTCGTTATTCGTTGTTCATGGGGGCCAGCAGGCTCCCCTCCAGCCATCAAGATCCCTACCACACCACTCCCAGAAACCCTACCTGAGCAGGCAGCAGGAAATGTACCAATAATAAATAATAGCTTGGCCCCAGAGCCTGGCAGCAGCCCTGGAACCTGAAGGGGTACATCCCTACCACACCACTCCCAGAAACCTTACCTGAGCAGGCAGCAGGAAAGGTACCAGTAATAAATAATAGCTTGGCCCAGAGACTGGCAGCAGCCCTAGAACTTGAAGAGGTAGATCCCTATCCCACCACACACAAAGAAAATTCAAGCTCCAATGCATTCTCCCTGTCTCTCTCTCAAAATGCCAATAGCAACTGTCTCTCCCTCACTGTCTGCAAAACCAGAGCTGGGAGCCCCCCTCCCCCCTGCTCTTTGCTTTCTTGTAACAAATTTGGAATTCCACACTTGAAAGGAAGACCTGCCTATCAAGCTAAATTGGGCTTAGATTGGGGTTCCCAGGGCAACAGCAGGAGTTCAGGCAGAGTTCAGGCAGTCCCTGCTTCCGGTTGCCAAGAGAATTGATTGCAGGTGCCAGATTGTCTGGCTTGACGAATAGCAATGGAAAGCAACGAACGAGGCTTGCAATGACCTCCTTTTCGTTTAGAATGGGGCCTCACAAACAGCTTGTTCTCAAACAGCTGATTGGGCTGTTCGTGGTTTTTTTTTAGTTTGTATTGCTGTTTGTGCCCATCTCTAGTCTAAACTCTGATACTTTTTGTCTCTGGTGTTTGCGCCAGAATTCTAATGGGCTACTAACCTGAGGGTGGGACCTTAACCTATAACTAACCATGCTTTCCCTCAATACATCACTTCTGCCAATTCCACTGTCTGAGCACCTTGAACCTGATACATCTCTAATAAAAGTTACTTCAACCAATTCACCTGTGTGATTGCTGTGGAGAACTGGGGGATTTACTTGCCAAGGACTGACAACTATAAATAAAATGTTAATATCTGTGATCAGGGCCCTCCCTGGGGTCAGGCCCAATCCTAGACTTACCTTGTCACTTCCCAGCACAGGAGAGGGGCACACCTACCCAATGAACATGCTGAGGTTTGAGTCCTGTAAGACCCAACTGTTGCCACTGCCAAGAACAGCTGCTGCTAGTCCAAGGTTGGGGCAGAGGGACTCAGATCCTTGAATAAGTTCCCCATTGCAAATAATTGTCCTGAAAATCCAGAACCTGAAAAACCCACTGATTTCAAACCCAAACTGGGAATGTCCTACGTGAAAACCAGCAATCACAGTGAAGGCCTCCCCTTTGAATCCTATATTAATCTTGCCCTTCCTGGCTAATTAAATCTGCTGAGGGGGTGGCTAATTGGGTTTGAGAGAGGGATGGTTGCCCCAGCCTTGAAACAGACTGTGTGGTGTCTGCTTCTAAAGAAGTCTTCCCTGTACCCAGGAGATTTCAATAACTACTGATCAATCTCAAAAGTTCCATTCTTGAACAAGGGGATTGAATGGGTGGTGGTTGTACAACTCCAAGTTTTCCTGGATAAATCAAATTGTCTAGATCCTTTGCAATCTGATTTTAGGCCTGAAACAGCCTTGATTGTGACTTGCACTGGGAGATACATAGAGGAAGTACAACTCTGTTGATTCTTCTAGACCTCTCAATCGTGATATCCTTCTGGACAGTCTATCCAGGGATTGGGAGGCACCATTTTGCAATAGTTCTGGTCTTGTCCAAAGGGTAGGTTTCAAAAGGTGCTGCTGGGGGAATGTTGCTCAGCCCCTTGGCCTTTGGCCTGTGGGGTCCTACAAAGTTCCATCTTGTCTCTTATGCTCTTTAACATCTACATGAAACTGCTGGGTGAGGTCATCCAGAGATTTGGGCTGAGTTTTCACCAATATGGGGATGACACTCAGCTCTGTCTTGTGTTTCTGGCTGATTCCAGGGAGGCTATACAAACCCTGAATTGGTGCCTGGAGGCAGTTTCAGAGTGGATGCAGGCTAATAAACTGAAGCTAAATCCTGACATGATGGAAATGATACTTGGTGATTGGAAGTTTGACCCAGGACTTAAGGTGTCACCCATTCTGGATGGGGTTGAACTTCCCTTGAAGGAACAGGTCCGTAGTCTAGAGGTACCCTTGGACCCAGGTCCACTGCTGGATAAGCAGGTGGCAGCTGTGGCCAGGAGTGTTTTTTACCAGCTTTGACTGGTTAGCCAGAAAAGATCTGGCCACTGTGGTGTATGCCTTGGTTACATCTGGATACTGCAATGCACTGTATGTGGGGCTGCCCTTGAGAAGTGTTTGGAAACTTCAGTTGTTGCAGAAGACTGAAGCTAGGATGTTGACTGGAGTGGGTTGTGGGGATCACATCACTTCAGTCTTGGCCCATCTACACTGGTTCCCAATATGTTTCAGAGCACAATTCAAGGTGATGGTGCTGACCGGCCATTTTGAGATTAGTCAGTTGACAACCCAGTTGCCAATAGGGTTGCCAACAGTTTCTGTAGCAAACTGTGAAGCACATGGAGAATTAAGGGGTTGGAACCAATGCCAGCAAATTTCTGAACACCCAGTTTTATTTGCGGAATCCTGGGGATAGGTAGAATACTTGCTATGTAGCAACAAACTGAATGTGAATTTTGTATCTGTGTTTGCTATGTGTTTACTTTGCATTAACATGACAAAATGAGGTGGGACTTTACATTTTGTTCTGTGATTCTTTATAAGGACAGCTTTGCTTCTCCCAAATTCAGAGTCTGAGGCTACAATGTGGAGGGCAAAAGAAAACATAGGCATTTTAATTCCCCCCACCCAGGAGGTTGCCAGGTATTTCTGGCAACTGATGGGAAGGGAGCAGTACCCACCCAGACTTCCCTTGCCCACATTGCATTGCTCACAGCAACTGTTGCTCATGGACCCTTCCCACTAGCTAGTATATATGTCTATCTACAGCTTACTCAAACCATGCGTGTTGCTGTCCAGCACTGACAAACAATGTGCCTGAAGAAATGCTAGAGACACTTTTTATTCTCAGTCTTTAGGAAGATGTGTAAGGCAGTACTTAATTGCAGACTTGGCTGCAGGGGTTAGTTTGTTTAGTTTTTGACCTAATTGCGGTGGCTAGGGGTGTTTTTATTCTTTGCTGTGCTAACGTTCTTAATAACTGAGTTGATGGCATACTGTGATCATTTGTTTGTAATGAACCTGTTTTACAATTGTCTTCATAGCCACCTTGAACTCTCTGGAAGGGTGGGTTATATATATTTTGAATAAAAGGAAAAGTACTCAGAAATTTTCATTGACTTTTTTACCTGACGGATCACTGCTGGGGGTATCCTGTTTGTGAAGCAATCTGAAATCTGGGGTGCAGCAGACCCAGAAGTTCAACTCTGAGCTAGTAACAGACAGTCAAAGACGTTTCTTCTTCGGTTAAGAGAAGTGGAAGCCACATGAGACAAGAGCCTTTTTAAAGCAATTGTGTCAAAACAAGTTGTAAGTGCTTAAAAGGCTTCTTCATCGTAAGTGCATCTTGTTGCCTCTTCTGTTCGCTGTATAACACAATATTCCTTCTCATGAGGACTGTTTAGGAGGGAGCTCTGGAATTGCTTCACAAGTGTGCATTTATATATTTGTTCTGGGATGGCACTGCTAGTGGCAGCTAAAACTTCCCAAACATATAATCCAAAGAGATCTTCCATTAGCACTGATCTTTGGGAGAAAGAAAAGTGTGACTTCTGTTTTGCTTTCCAGGTTAGTATATAGAAAAACAGTAGGGAAGCAGCCATACAGTAAAATGCATTTAATGACAGCAAAGGTTCCCTAGATGGTGCCTTCAACCAGAGGCCAGGATGAGAAAGCAGCAGATAGATAGGGCAAAAGGTCAGTTTATCCCCATTTCAATTAACATGCAGCAAGACAAATACCAAACTTCATAAGTTAGCTGAGATTTAAAACTGGCTGCACAGTTGTAAGTCCAAAGTTTGTAGAAAGGTGTAACTTTATTTAGGATTGCACAGTCCTCCCATATAAGAATCCAACACTAGAGCCATTGCTATGGTAGCATCTAGGTAGAATCTAGTCAATCTGGCACTACAGTTTCGCCAGTGCAAAATTCTGGACACACTTTGAACTGGGCATAGGCTCTTGCACATTTGGGTTTCTGTCATCTTTTCTGCCTGTACATAAATTAATTTATGTTGAACTGGCACTAACCAGGACATGGTATCTACATTTTTCAGATCTCTTGAGAAAGCTCTAGGTAAGATAACAAATGTGGTGGGAAATGAATGCAATCTTGGCAATAATTGTAATAAGAGTACCCTTGGATTTAGTGATGTAGACAAATATTGGACAGAAATGAAAATGGCTGACCCAAACTATACACTGTGATCCCCAGGATACAAAAATGAGCAGGTGCATTGAAAACTAGCACATCAGATTTGTAGCTGTTGAACAGAATAAACATTCATTATGAATTCTATAAATGTAGATCAGAGGACTTCATGGATAAGGGGAGATGTCCACCACTAGCTTGGAAGCCACGCTTATAGATCACTGGTAGAAGGGTAGGAAGAGTTTTGTTTCTGAGCTTCCTCCCATCTCTGTAGCTATTAGCTTATGGCATTATCTCTCTGACCCTTAATACAGAATTCCAACACCTAGATATCATTCAATCTGCCCAGCGAAGACTGTGTCCAGCAGCTCTCTAATGTCTTCCTGTGCCCTTGCAGAGTTCTTATTTATTTATTTAGTACATTTATCCTGGCCTTCCAAGGACCTCAGAGTATCATGCAGCATTTTAACTTCTCTTCTGTTTTGTCCTCACAACAACTAGGTTGAGGTCAGTTAGGTGAAACAGAGTGGCTGAAAGTCAAAGCTTCATGGTGGAGTGCAGATGACCCTCTAAACCACACCGGCTCTGTTCTTCAAGGGACAGAACTATGGATTGTTAGCAAGAGCTTGTGGTTCCCAATAATGAAATGATTTCTAGGAATCCTTGACACTCTTATGCTATGGTCCCGAGTGCCTTCAGTCACCTTAAGCAACCACATCCATCCTTTGGGGAGGCAATGGCTCTGTCATTTCCAGATATTGCTTACTGGTAGTTTTTTATAATCTGCTGCATCTTATCTTCCTGCTCCCTTTCTCTTCTGTCCTGCAGAAAAGCAGTAGTTGCTTTTCAGGTTTCTTTATTATTGTAGAGACAAGTTTTATCTCAGTTCCTATTTTTCTGTACGAGACCCTCATTTATGAATGGAACCAAATTTAAACAGCTACAGTTAAGTGTTTCAAGGTCAAATAATATAGGATACTGGGTAGTATATCATTTTCCACCTTCCCTCTACAAATGTAGCAGTTGCAATTTGCAACAAAATACATGTGCAGGGGAAGAGGCTTCTTAACATTTTCTTCTTTCACGTAAACACCCACACCCGCGCGCACACACGCACACACACAAAGCATCTCTCTTCCCTCCCCTTTTGAGGCAAGACTCTGCACTATTTTAAGAACTTATCTTTTGAGCTCCAATTTTCCTTTTGGAGAACAGGGGATTACAGTATTAATGTGACATCATGCTCACCATGTTATCCCGGATTCTATGATCACACAGTGAAAACTTGTCAGAATTTTGGGTAAATGTATGCCTTTCTTTGGAGGGGGTGGGGGGAGACAGAGGCAAAAAAGGACCTGATCACAGTTTATAATAATTATGCTATATTTCCATTCAACCACAAAACCATCATAAGGCTGAATAAGCCTGACCCCTTAGAAGAAACCTTGGAAGCAGAGAGCAATGCCTGGCTCCTATGCACTGCTCTGTTTTCTTCTTAATGGTGACTTGTGGTTTGTTTTTCCTGCTCATCGTGAATCAAAGTGCAAGTGAACTGTGATTAGAATTACATATCACATGAGGAGTCCATTGGCAGAGAAGAGCATTCATTTCATTAAAAATGCATTTTCCCTATCTTTAAACCAGAGAACAGTACACAGTTTGGTAATACTAATGGCCTGCATAGCTTCCTAAGTACAGAAAAGCCATATACAGAAAAGCCCATGCTGTGCTATTGCAGCACCACAGAAGAGATGTTGAGTGAACATGGTATACTCCTCTGAAATAGTATGATCTGGCCATTTAAACAGAAGTTTTGCCATCATGTTTAATTTACACATGCACACATGAGGAGAACATCCCTTCCCATATCAGTACTGAATGAGTTTCTGGAACGGTAACACTAGTATAGGGTGGAGCCATCATACAGGACTCCTTTATGTGGCCAGGAACTTTTCTGTCTTCCACAGCTTAGAAATAGGCAGTGCTGCAATGGCTAGGGTTGCCATTTCACTGGTGGGGCTGGGAGATCCCCTGCTTCTACCTTCTATCCCCTGCCACCACTCACCTGGTAGGTGAGGGGGAAAGGTGGGGGAACAGGCCTCCAGGGCATGCTCCTGGGGTGGTGGGACAACATTACTACTGGGAGTGACATCATTGTGCTGCACTGGGAGCACTCCTCCGCTTCGCACGGAGCCCGTTTGGGACCCAAACAGGATCCAAATCGGCCCAGTATGAAGTGCATGTGCACTCCTGAGCCTGCGCAATGGCATCACTACCCAGAAGTGACATCATCACGCTGGCCTGGGAGCACGTGCATACAAAATGCATACACAAAGTGGAAAATGGTTAGGGTTGCGCGCACCCCCTCCCTTCCTGCTGGGAGGGTAAGAGGACCATGGTCACCCTAACAGAGGCTCCAACACTGCAAAGAGTAAAGTGATAAGGAGCTCCTAGTGGCTTTAACAAAGGTCTGCAAAAAATACATGGGTGAGTAGGAATTCCAATCATGACATCCTGGGGCCAATTCTCTATCTACAAGTTCTTCCAGTCTCTTTCCTTTTCTTGCCACATAGCCTCAGATGAAATATTTAGGGTAAGAAGGTCAAAGGATTAAAAACAAATTGGTGTTTGGTGATAGAAACACCAAGATCTTTCCACTCTTAATGTTTCCCTTTTAAGACAAGAGTAAGTACTGTAAAATGATTAACCTTTTTAGAATTCATTTATTTCTTGCAGTGGTGCTAATACAGTCATCTTCCATTCAGTTCCCTTATTAGGTACTTCTGTGAGGCTTTTTATAGTCCTTAAAAGCACAGGAGAACTTATCACACACACAAAAATGCTGCCCAACCTGCTATCTAGAGTCAAGGGATAAGTAAAACTCATTCTGACCGTATAAAAATGACTGTGAAAATTCATTAGGCTGAGCTTCATTGCCCTGCATTTTAGCATACTATTAATATCTTCTAGTATAGCTGCTTGTATCTTCTCTGGTTATTATGATACCATAGATCCTTTTTCATCTTGAAAGATATTTCAAAACTGCATTGTATATTTTAACCTTGTTTAATGTATGTACCATGCTATAATCTGCAAGCCACGACTCGTTTTTCTGTCCTGGCTTAAATGATGACATGAAGAGCCAAATGATATGCTAGAATAAACTGTCATTTTATTTTTCTTAAGAAATAGAGGGAGTGTTTAATGGAATAACTCAGTATAAATATGTTACAGACCTCTCTAATCTGTGTCTAGCTGAGTAATAGATGAAGTGATAAATCTATTTTATGGCATCGCACTGGGCAGTATTAAAGCAAGGGGCTTGGTGATAAAATACCTTCTATTGAGTGATACTTTAAATGGAAAATTAAAAGGGGAACAGCAAGATATACATTACAGCCAGATTGGTAGGCACTTGAGCAAAGTGAGTTTCCTTATATGTTTGCTCCAAAGACTTCCCAGACCTACTCAAACAAACTTGTTTATGTTAGCTTGTCTGCATGCAACTCTACTATCTCCTCAAGGCAGCCGCAAGCCTTAGAGAGGTCAGAGATGATTTCAAATTGTTTTTCAGCAGGTCTCAACCTAGCTGGTATCTCAGATGGGACACCACTAGAGGCGAGCACGAACTGAAATACAAACCAAAGTTCATCACAAACCAGGCCAGTTCATGGTTTGCAAATTGGCAGTTTGTGGGAGCTCATTTCTCACAAACCGTGATGAATTTTAGCCTGGTTCATATGTTGGTTTGTCACTACAGACAGCCTGGTGCCAATCAATCAGTTTCATAGGCAACAGGGGGCGTGGGCTCACTGCAGACCTGCTGACCCAGAAGTGATGTTTTCACGAACCAAACAAATAAGTTTGTGAAATGGGGCAAGTTCGTGAAATTTCATGGTTCATGAAATGCAATGAACCATGAACTGCACAGTTCGGAATTTTCCCAGTTCGTGTCCATCTCTAGACACCACCAAGGAAGACAAGGGATGCTCTGCAGAGGAAGGCAATGGCAAACCACCTCTGCTCATCTCTTGCTTTTGAAAACCCTGATGAAGTGAAACTTCACAGGGTTGACATGAGTTGCTTGTGACTTTACAGCACACTTCACTTTATCATTAAAAGATGATGATAGTTTAAAATGGTCCTAGACTATACCACTTCAAATAGCTGGCCATGAAACTCAGTACTTCCCCAGATATAAAATACAGTCATTTGAGAGGCCTCACTCACTCCAGGCATCTTGAAAAATGGACTTAAGGTTAAAATCTGTGTTGGGACACGAAAGGCAAAATGGTGTCCCGAACACACACATCAACTTTCAGTCCTCAAGGCAAAGATCCCATTCTATTGTGCCATATTTGTTTCTGTTCTTGAAAACAGGTGAGCTGAGCTTTGTATCTGAACTGCAAAATGTTGTCTTGGCCATGTAAGCCAATTTTCATTCCAGTGTCTCTGTATTTAAGGGAAACAACACATTAGCACTGTTTTATACTTTCAGTTCTCTCATTGGAAACTGGACTGGTGGCTCAGCTGAAATTCACACTTTAAAATCCAAAATGTTGCCTTGAATATACTTATCAGCTTCTGATATCACACTCTTCAGGAGGGTTGGGGAACATACACTTTGCATTTCTTTCTTCAAGTGATGCAGGCTGCAGGAATTGAGCTACTATTTGTACTTGAAATATAGACTTGTGACTTGAATATGTGATACATTTCATTGTTGTATCTTAATGTTCAACAGGCTGTTGAATTACAGAAACACTGGCAAACTCGAATGTTTAACAGGCTCATAGATCTATCCAAAGATTCCCTTCAAGCAGCCAATAACTCCCTAAACATAGAAAAATAGATGGCAGGGTGAAGGGATCTAAGTTAATCTTCCCTCTAATGTGCTACTTTTCTATGTAAAAGGACTGTTTTCATGGGGAGGTCATTTAAACCTGTGGTTGGTTCCCTCATAAGCAGACTGAAGTAATACTCCAGAAGGAGCAATCTAATTTTTATAGCATCAGGGTTTCAGAGCGGCTTTGGAAGTTATCAAATGCAGAGGGACACAAAGTTCCCACTGTTTGAACATCCTATTCTCTGGTTTCTTTGTACTGTGAAAACAACATAACAAAAAAAGACATGTGCTTAGCTAGGAAATATTTATTTATAGAACTGTTTTAGGTTTGCCAGCCTCCAGGTGGTAGGTGGACATCTCCCAGAATTGCAACTGACCTCCAGGCCATAGAGATCAGTTCCCCTGGAGAAAACGGTAGCTTTGAATGGTGGACTCTATGGCATTATATCCTGCTGAGGTCCCCCCCTCCCCAAACCCCACCCTCTCTGGGCTTCATCCATATAATCTCCAGGAATTTCCCAACCTGGAGCTAGCTACCCTAGCTAGGGAAGTTTCATGGAAGTAGCCATGCTGGTCTGCAGTAGAAGAGCAAGGTCTTGGTCCCATAGCACCTTAAAGGCTAACAAGATTTTCCAGCATATAAGCTTTTGAAAGTCAAGCTCCCTTCATCAGGAAATAGCTAGAGGGGAACTATGCAAAAAATAAATTAAAACACACATAGCCAGCTTGTAGCCTTTCCTGGCTACAAAAATAGTAAAGCTGACCACAACTAAAAATAGTCTGTTACTTTTTGACACGCAGTGTCACAAAACTTCTGTAAAGTTACTGTAAAGCATAGTGCTGTAAAACGAAGCAAGACAAAATTGTAAGATCCAGTGGTAGTTGTGTGTGAATTTTGCCAAGCAGTAAGAAATCTCTTTTGTTAGAGTCTGTGTAGCTCTCCACAGAGGGAGTTTGACAAATCTCACCTCAGGCAATACAAAGAAGTACAAAGAACATATTTGGTACCATCATTCCATGCTGATTTTAAAGTCTATCACTCTGATATACAACCAGTACAATATTTGCCTAAATAGAAAAGGACCCTGACCTCCAAAGGACCTCCCTCCAAAAAATCCCCCCTTTTTAAAAATTACTGTGTATACTTGTAACTTGTGGGAGATAATCCATGGGGAGAACAGTTAAATAAATAAATAATTTTTCTTAACTGCACACTTGGGGAAAAACCCTCATCTTCCCTTTGAGTAAATGAAGAATTTGTTTCCATTCTGTAGGTATGATCAAACATAGGCCCATTATAGTGTCATCCTAAAAGAGTTGCATCCTTCTAAGCCCACTGCCACCCCCTAAGCTCGTTGGAATTCATACTAAAATTCCAGCTTGGCACTGACTTTTAGAGCCCATCCCCTCTACAGCGAGGGAAGTGTACGCCTTTCCTTTTGCCCCTTGCTCGGACTACATTGCAAATAATGAAGAAAACCTGCATTGCTGTTTCTTTCTCAGAGCACAGCTGTTATATATAACTGAGTTTATTGACCTTGCATGTTATCTTTCCAGTACAGTGGCTACCCCTGCCTCTCAAAAGGAATGGAACAAACACTGTGCACTTGACTTCAATCATATATCTGTACATGAAGGCTGAAGCCAAGGTTTGTTGTCACTCTTCCACTTTCATTTGTAACATCATAAGCTTAACACGGTCAGCATCATCTGTCACACTAATGACATAAATGGTGGTGGTTATCCACAAGCTGCTTTGCAGAATACAGCTGTATTTTAGATTGCAAAAACAGCAGTTTGACTGTGGACCGTAAAGCCAGCATGTTGTAACCAAGAAGCATTTGTTCTGCCTTTTTGGTTCATTATTACCACTCATAAAATAAAACAGCATACTCTTGTTATTTTCATAACTACAGCCCATGTGTTTATGAAACAAAATCATACATTTAATTTTTTAAAATCATATAGCCTAAAATTAGTATATGCAGAAGCTCTGGCAAAGCATTGTTATTAAAGATAAATATTCTGATAACAATAATTTAATATGAAGCTATTTTTCAGCTCAAAAATGGAATATATACATGCAAGGCTTTTCTAAACCTGCTAACCCGTAAACAGGAAGGAATTGAAATGGTGATTATTTCAAACAGTATTTCCCTGCTTTAAATAATTTCTTCATTCCACATTAAGGGAGCTCTCTTACAAAAGGTTTATATGTACACAAGTAAATATCACGTGATCCTCTTTTTTTTCAGAAGTTGAATGCGAACTCAAGAGTTTTCATTTTCTGCTTCTGTAACTATAATAATAACTCGAAGTCTGTGCAATTTTCTTTCACCTACATTTTATATTCCTGTTATTGCACCAAACATGGAAAGGCAGTGAAAGGCAATGTAGCTTGTTTTGCTTTTGACTTGGGATGCCAACCTCCACCTGTGGCCTGGAGATTTCCTAGTATTACTGATCTCCAGACAAGAGAGATCAGTTCCCCTGGAGCAAACGGCTGCTTTGGAGGGTGGATTCTATGGCATTATGCCCCTCTAAGGTCCCTCTCCTTCCCAAACCCTGTCACTCCTGGCTTCACCTCCCCAGATCTCCAGGAATTTCCAAACTGAAGATGGCAACCCTCATCATGGCAGCATTAGTCTGAGAGCCCATTCAAATGACCAAAGGATGTGTAAGTTTCTCTTAGTGGGAATGGGATTTTTTGAAAGTTGGAATACAGCTCCCTATTTTAATATACCTGCCAAAATACATAAAGGAAATTTTGCACATATCCTGATAGATATTTATTCAGTATGTGGGGATGTCCACGGTGCCAAGGATGAGGAAAAAATGCTATCCTCACTGCCAGACAACAGGGACTAGTTTTCTAAAGTCACAGCAGACAGAAGTCAGAAACATGTTGGTGAGAAAACAGAAAGTAGGCATCAGCTGGGAAGCAAACAGGAAGTAGGGGTTGGGGTAGCCTGGCCAGCTGGGCTGGATGCTTAAAAGCAGATCCAGGAAGAAGGAAAAGCGAGTGAACTCTCTTCCCTCAAGTTGGAGTTCTGGGACCATGAACCACACTGTAATCTATTCCCCTCTCCCAACCCAGGAATTTAAGAAAGCAAGAAAAGGAAGATTATTGGTAGCATCTTCAAGATTAAAAATAAAATATTTCAAAATATTTCAAAATTAAAACTAACAAGCCTCCTAAACTATTTATCTATGGAGAAGCTGCAGCAGCAGGGCCAGGTCATGAAAACATTTGCATGCTCAGGAAGCAAGCAATGTCTTCATTATTTTTAGAAAATGGCTTCTGCGTGAATAAAATGTACCCACACTGATCACAGAAGCCAAAAGGGTCCTCACTGTGAGTGATAACTGTTTTAGTACTACTTCATTCAAATTAAGTGTCTGCCCACTTAAGGAAAAGCTGAAGAGTTTCAAGGTTCCAAAAGGGAATATAATACTAATACTTAGCAAGGAGGATTTGCCGGGGGGTGGGGGGGAGGTGCAACTGATTTGCAGACAGAATCCACTGAAAAGAAATAAAGTCTGAGGCAGGGAGATTGAAAGAATAGAAAACTTCCACACAACTCTAGGGACAAAATTTTACCCTATGATATTTGCTATTTGCTATGATATTTGAGCCTGGAACTCAGGTGGCCAGGACACAGAAGAACGCAAACTGAAAAGACATGAGGAGCACAGAATGAAAAAGTCCATACAAACTATTGATCAGTGAATTGTCAAGCCTCAGTGGCCCGTCTAAATTACTCAGTGCACTTCAGAATAATATACTCTAGATTTCTAAAAAAAGCTGCAGGCAACATATTTGCAAGGCATATTTATGTATGAAACACTTTTTCCTCTTTCCGCCCACAAATGGAAAAGGAAGGACTCTTGTAATATTAACAAACAGCATAGAAGAAAATAGATTGCTTATAATTGATTCCTTCAACACCTCTCTAATACACTCAAGCACATTTATACCATGATTATTTCACGTTTCAACCAGTAGTCTTTTAACTTTCCACACAAATCAAAACAATGTTGCATAAGTTTTCAATTAACACAAGTATAATATTTATAGTTCTGAGGAAAATATATTATCAGAAACAAAAGTTGCTTTAATCCTGATACAAGACTATGCACGGGAGGCCAGATTTGTCTCTGAGACAGTTAAACTATATCATTGATAATTTGTTCAGAATTCAGTTGTAAACTTTGGAAACACAGTACAAAAATCATCAGTTTCCTAAGGATCATCAGAGTCCATACAAACTGGGGAAAACTTTAGATCCAAAAGATAAAGCAATGTCCCTGTTCCAAAAAAGAAAAAGTGATGGCACTCAGCACAAACCTATGCCCACATCTTTACTTACCATAACGTTTCTTCCATTCTTTATCATTCTTCATACAGTTTGTCATGAAAAACCATCAGCAGTGGGACAATGAGCCAGAAACCACTCTTATGTCATTTATTTTCTCTTCTTTCTATCCAAATGTTTCAACATGGGAAGAAATGAATCAGTTTTATCTGCTCTCAGTTTTAAAGGAGAACCAGATTGACATTATAGTGGGACATGTTCTCAGCTGGTAAATGTCTAAATAAAATGTCACAACAAATGTTGCAGAAAGATGGTCCAAAGAAAAACAAAAATGAAACATGGGAAAACACTATGGGTCTTATTAAAACAACATAGAAAAGGAAAAAAACAAGATGTATTTAATAAATACAATGGCAATTGCTTTATTTGACCTTATATTCACAAAATAATTTTATTATATGTATGAAAGCAGCTTACAGGCAATAAAATTATGAAAGCATTCACAAGACTTAAATAACACAGACCTGATTTGGGATGAGTATTTTTAATAGGTTTCTAAGTTCTCTCTCTTATTTTTTCCTGACTATATGTCTTGATTAATTCTATCAGTAGTTTCTCTGAAGGTTTGGGTTTTGCCAACATTGCCCCTTCTCCCCCCCCCCCACCCAAATGATTCTCTTGGAATGTTCTTTGTATATTATATGCTGGTGAATATTGCTAAAATTAGCCATTTTATTTAATATTACCAAGGTATGTGGCAGGAATTTTGGTTTCAATTTTGGGATACTAAAAAATAAATCTTGGTCACTTTTTTGAAGCTCCGAGGATAATGTAGATGGGGTTTTACTGCTCCATTCACTGTCTGAATCCAAAGTAGGAATGAGGCACTATTTCTTCTGCAATGAATAGCAAACAAACAGAAAACTAAACTTAATGTCATTACTACAGAATCTCACAGATGTCATTCTGAATGGGAGACTGTAGCAGGCAAACAATATGATTTGAAAGAAGGAAGATAGCTTCACAAAACAGGTGGCGTAAGATTTTTTTTCAATTTTTTACTAGCATTTTCATAAGAAAAACCCTGCTGGATCAGACTCAAAATCCATCTAGTCCAGCATCTTATTTCCCACTGCAGCCACCTAGGTGCTTTTGGATGTGCAGAGATGGAGAGGATGACCCAAGCAGGATGTGAGGGCAACAACCATCCCCATAGTTTTGTCTCTGGCATCTGGCATTCTGAGGAAAATAGAAGTTGTATTTAGCTATCGCGAATGCATGTAGGATGGAGAGAGAATTCCCCATTTTTAAAAAACCAAGTTTTGAAATAAGAAAAGTCGTAGATGGGGTGATTCTATTTTACAAAATGGCAAATACTTTTTTGTTGTGAATTAAGGTGTGTATTTTTTCCTTCTTAAACCAATTCCTCTTTAAAGTTGTATTCATATAAAAGGTAAACTATATGCAGTTTCACACGCTGACAGTCAAGCAAAGTCAACATAACATGAAACTTCAAAAAAATAGCCGTAGTTAGTTTTGCTTTGATAAGGGCACAGCATTGATAAGTAGTCATTCAGTTAACTCTGAAGTGCCCAAATACACCTGTTGTTACATTGCTCTTTTGATTCACTCTCTTTTGCTGTGCCTTTGAACAACTACAAGTTTTTAGTTATCTTAGCAAAGCTGACTTTCCAAATACTCATTTTATAAAGTGCTGACTAGTAAACTGGCCAAAATGCAGTTGTTCTGAGACCCTGGAAATAGCCTACAATTCAACATATATTAAAATAAGATAAATAGATTTGTTGTCAAGTGAAAAAATAGCAATTTTAAATAATAAATAAATAAAGCCGGTATTGACACACATTTTCTTGTTATTTAAAAATATTCCACTCTTGTTATAAGGCTTGATTGATGTTTGGAAATCATTTATAAAGGCATCACCTCCTTTGCCAATTCACCAAACTCTCAACCTATAAACATTCATAAACAACTATGCAAGTCAAATGGAAAATCTCATATTTAGATTAATACATTTTATTCATATAGTAAAGTATATTTCCTTCTACCAGTTCAGTTTCAGCATATATTAATCCAGTTGAAGTTGTTTTCTTTGCAACTGTACTGTATCTACATCATAGATCCATTTCCATTTAGATGAACAACACAGAACAACTTTGGAATACAATGTTATGTAAATTGGAAATCTTTGTTTTAAATTTTATGCTTCTGTCAAACAGCAGTTAATTTGAGCTCTTGGTTTTTATGTGATGGCTTCAATTCTTACAATAACATACTTTCTTATGAAAAACACCTTGAATATCTTTCATATACTATTACAATTAGATAGACTAGCTTTACTGCTCAGGTTTTATGTTGACCATTTTGTGTGATGGGATTGATCTTTTCCAAAGAAACATCAGCCTCAAAATCCAAGATACCTGATAGGGCTGGAGACATTTTCTCCAGTGCTTTAGATAGTTCCCCCTCCTCCTTCTTCATAATGTCATCATCTTCAGGGCATATCACAGCATGAGGGATCAGATACACCAAATTACAATCTTTGGGGCTGGATCCTCTGGGCTCAAGCTGACTGGAAAAGGCTACGCCCCCATTGTTGTTGATACTAACTGTCTCTATAGCATTACTGGAAGCAGGACAGAGTCTGTAGCATCCCAAGAGAGTTGAAAATGCCTTACGGAAATCTGCATTAAAGGCATAAATGATGGGGTTCAGTGAAGAATTGGCCCATCCAAACCAAACAAAAACATCAAAAGTGGTCGAACTAATACAAAAGGGTTCTGCTCCCCTGGATGGTATACCAGGCTCGCAGAAAGGGACCATGCAGTTCAATATGAAAAATGGTAGCCAGCAGCATACAAACACCCCCATTATCACCGACAAAGTCTTTAAGACTTTAGTTTCTCTCTTGAAGGACATTTTGAAGGAACTTTCTGGCTGCTGGCTATCCATGCTGTTTCCATTGCCAGTGGTGGTTTGGCAGTTCTTAGCATGGACTGCTGCTCTTTCCAAGGCTGAAATGCGTCTTATTTGTTTTTGAGCAATCCTGTATATCCGTGTGTAGGTGACTATCATGATGGCTACTGGGATGTAAAAGCTAATGAGAGAGGAAGAGATAGCATACATCCTGTTTAAACTGGAATCACAGTTGTCCATGGCTACACCTTGGAAGCTAGCATTGAAGTCTAAAAAGCTTGTGGTCTTAGCCTTGTGCCAGTTCAGCTGCACTGGAATGAAAGAGATCAACACAGACAAGGTCCATGCCACGCTGATCATGATGAACGCTGCCTTGGGGGTCATTTTCCTCTCATACCTAAATGGACTGGAGATGGCCCAGTATCTGTCCACGCTAATGACACAGAGATTTAAGATTGAGGCTGTAGAACACATGATATCAAATGCTACCCAGATGTTACAGAATGATCCAAAAGGCCAGAATCCAGCTATCTCTGCAACAGCTTTCCAGGGCATGACCAGGACTGCTACCAAAAGGTCTGAGACTGCCAAAGAGATCACAAAGAAGTTGGTCACCTTGGACCTCAGGTGGCGAAACCTAATTACTGCTGCACAGACCAGTGTGTTCCCTAGGAGTGTGGAGAGAATGAGCAAAGAGAGAAAGCAGCCGGTGAGGATTCGGAAGCAGGGATCCCTTTTCACAAGCAACCCTTCCCCATCCATGGTGCTGTTGTTCCAAGTCATATTTTCTCCTGAGGCAATATCATATCATGGGGCCTGTGATGACATCAGCGCTTGTCCTTGCCCAGCTCACAAAACAGACATCAGGTGTCCATTAATTACTCACGACCAGGCAGACCCCTAAGGCTTATGTTACAGTATCTTCACCTTTGGGAGGGATCCCATAATCCTTAGGAATCTCATTAACACACATCAGTCGCTCTGTAGCAGGTAGCAAAAACTGACAATTGCAGTCATGTTTTCTCAGCAAGCCCTTCTGAATTTCAGCCCAAAATAGAATATTCTAACAGGAGCAGGCCAGCAGAAAAGTCCTCAGAGAATCCTGTCTGAATAAACTCAGCAGACCAGGGGCACAATCACTTTGCAGCATACATGTATTCCCACTTAACTAGGCTATTGATTCAGCTTATCCAGTGTCCACTTAACTAGCCCTTCGGATCTATCGAAGCGTAATACATTAGGTGATTTTGTTTCTAATTTAATTTTCCATCCCTCTAATTGGCAGGACATTTTATACCCTTTCAGCCTTCGTACCTTTCTGCTATGAAATTAAAACGTTGTTTCTTTTTATAGGGAGCCTCGGGAATCAACTCCTCATATTGTTCCACACTGTTTAAGATTCACAGTCCTAGAGGCAAAGAAAATAAATTTACATTTTAAGACATTACATGTATAAGAAATCACAGAGTTTTTTGGAAAAAGAGAAAGTCTGAGTCCTACCTTTTCATGGTTGATGCCGTGTTCTGGTCCAGAGAAGAACATTTTTCTTTCCACTTTATTTAGAGTTTGAATTGCATAGCACAGCATAAAGATACAGTCACAGCAGGCAGTCTGCATTGCATCAGGTATGATTTTCTGTTGCTGTGAATGGTAGAGAGGTGCATGGGCCAGCAGGTGTTAATTCAGTAAAAGCCACCGGAACTGACTTTTCAAGATTGCTTCTTCCAAGTGCAGGGGCAAGCGCCTTTAATTCCAGCCATCCCTTATGATTCATGTGCAAACTCTGTGCATCAAGTCAGTCCTGTCGGAAAGCTCATCACCCAAGTCACGCTTTGTACATCCTGTTGAAGTGGCCCATCAGGATGAAATCATCCCAAGCAAAGGCACAATATTCCCAACTCTCTGGCAAAGATCATGGAAAAGCTTTGGTTGCCTTTTCTTCTTCATTGAAGAAGGAAGTAGGGGAAAGACCTGTGTGCAGATCCCTTTGGCCCCGATGCAGTTTCGCCGCTGGTGGCTCTGTGAAATAGGAGTGCAGTGCTAAGTTAGCAGAGATCTTTTCCTGTCAGGCAACTTCTCCATGCCTTTCTGAGAAGAATCACCGTCCCAGCTATAGCTCATGGGATTAGGTCATGCTCATAATCCCACTGCCTTTACAAAAGCCCAGGTACAGCAGCCTCTTCAGGGTCTCCTGCTCTTTAGCCTAGGATTAATCTCTCTGATCCTAGGCACTCTCTCTTCACCGAGCCGAGCCGGGGTCCTTGACAGCACAGGCTCCTTCTTAAGGTAGGAGATCATGGCATCACCTTGCTAGAAAAGGTCTGTTTGCTTTGGAGCTCTTTCTAAATCACAAAAAGATGGAGAATCTAGGCAGGAGGCTATGATACTAATAACAGAAACCACACAAATAAACAGCCTTAAAATCCGAAGAAGCTCCCTCACAGAGAAGCACTGCACACAGGGAGTCATTTTCTTACTTCTCTTTAGCAGATAAGCATATACTGTATTGCATACTTTTCAAGTACATAAAAAGGAGAGGCTGGGTGATTATCCGAGTGTCCAGATTTTGAGCATGCCTTATTAACTGGAACTATCCATCACTCTGTTGACCTCATTGGCACTTTCTTACCCTTCCAAATAGTCAGGATGTTTTTGTGGATCGTGGATATAAACAACCATTACATTATTTTGCAAAAATGTAAAACGTATATAAGACCCGGGAGGTATTCAATTAGCAATGCTGCCCTGTATACATAAGCACACCATTTGATTATATTTATACATATGAGTGCTTCTACATATATATAAATATGTAAAGGTACCTAAAACATATCCCGACAAAAATATATGTCCCAGCATAATACATCTCCTAAATTGCAGCTTGTTAAAACAATCACTACAGAAATACACACAATCAGCAGCAAGGAACTCCTCCATTTAGCCATGAACCCCAGCTCTCACAAATAAAATGCACATAATTTGAACTGACATTAAGGTCTGAGCTTTGTCTGTGCCCTCTGGCATGAACTTACCAACACAGCGAAGTCATTTGTCCTACAATACAGCTGTTGCGGGATGCTGATGTTATAGGCACCCTGATGACAGAACAACACTCACCTCATCTTTTTGCTGCTGGTTTATTTCTGGTTTCCCTCCCCCCCCCCCCCCGCACTCCACATACAACCACTTTCTTTCTGTGCAATTCATTGTTCGCTAACTTCCAGCATCACAGACTTCAGTGTGGGCTTGGCTCCCTCTTCTGGCAAAAACAAGCTCTGCTGCTTAACAACATTGCTTTTGTATCCCAGTGAGTGTGTGTAACAGTGCATTAGGGACTGGGTGAAATGAATGAGAGTGAACAGAAAGAAGAGTTTGGCATGTAAATCCTAGCATGCACACAATGCCATCCTATACACACCTATCTGGAAGTAAGTCCCATTGAATACAGTGTAGTAAACCTACATTGAATTCCTCCAGCAGTAGCTATGATAAACAGAAAATATGTTTTTCCTCTATACAACTTTAGACCTGCACTTTCATGGCTGGAAGAAAAGAGATATAATTTTGCTAATATGCTACCTTTCTCTGGTGGAAGACTTCTGATGTTATATTTAATGACCCATACTTATCTCTATCCCTACACAGAGCTTCTAGATGAGGAGGGTCGGGATTGCACCTATTGGACTTGCCCTCTGCTGTACATGACCTTTGTGTTTTTAAGGTCATATCTACATAGTGGTTTCTAGGTGTACCAATTCCTGCCAGTATTTTAGGCTCTGCAGACTGTGTTCACAGCCTTTTTGTTTTGGTAAACACATACAGGCCCCTGTGTAAATAAGACCTTGAAGGCACGGAAACAGTGCCTGCTAGTGTGATCCTAGTCCATGCCGAATATGATGTCTACACAGAACTACCAAGAAGCATCTTAAAACATGAGGCAGCAAATATTGCCATTCGAAATAATCCCAATCTCCCCCTCTCATCATGTATAGAAAATTAATCCACACAGGGTTACACTTACTTTAGAAAGGATATGTACACATTTAATGCCTCATGTACCCATTTGGTTGCCAGAGTCCCCCCCCCCCCCGCCAAGATACCTGGGCACAGAAATGGATGCATGGTTACCCACCTACACAACTGATAACCCAAGTACATCTTAAAGCACATAGCTGTAGTTAGAAAGTAGCATTAAGATTTTTTTTAAGAAAAAAATTAAAAAACTAGAAAGAAGCATTGCTTCATTTTTTCACATCTGAAGCATATGTCTGGTTGATTAATATTAACACAGAAATAGATTCTAGCAAGGAGTAGTTGTTAAGAGTGTTGGACAAAGGGCCAGATTACATTATTACTTGCAAATACATGATAGTCAGCACGTGATGGAGTGGCTGGAGTGTTGGACTTGACCAGCAAGACTTCAGTTCAATTCCTTCCTCAGCTATAAAGTTCCCTTGGGCCAGCTGATCTTTCTCCCAGGGTTGTTGTGAGGATAAAGTGGGGGTAACCTATAATATGTTGTTCTGAGCTCCTTAAAGTAAAGGTAGAATAGGAATGTGGTTGATAAATACATGTTTTAACCCATTTGGCTTGATCCTTCCTGACTAAATTTTCCATTAATGGGAGGGGAGAGGTAACTGCTATTAATTCTCCGTTCTTGCTTCAGACCCCCGATGTCCCTCTCATGCTGTTCCCAAGAGTCCCTTGTTCCTCAGAAGCAGCATTTAAAGGAGATCAATGGGCTGCAGAGGGAAGGGAAGGCAGGCATGTTCTGTTCCACTAGCACAAGTGCCTTATGTGAGCAGAAAATTTAATCTGGATCCAACTCATTAGCAACTTTTTGAAGGGAAAAGCAGGGGTTAGAAGGAGCTGATTTGGAGCACTGAAATAGATCCTTAACTTATCCCCCACCCGCTGCTTTTCCTTTTCAGTGTTCCAGAAGCATATTTACACACACACACACACACACACACACACCATTTTCCATTCTGAATCATCCTCTGTTAAACTTTGTTTCTTGAGAAGAAGCAACCAATGGGGTTGCAATACACGTAACTGTGTATCTTCACTGAGAGGATCTGGCTTTAAATAGATCCTCAGCCACCTGTATGGCCTTTCATCTTAACCTTCCTCACAGGAATTATTGTGAAAGAATGTAACTGGGATGTTTCGTACATACCACTTTGTACTCCTTGGAAGAAGGGTAGGGTACACCTGCAATCCTAAACAGAGTTATATCTTTCTAATCCCACTTACTTCAATAATAATATAAGTCTGTTTAAGATTACACTGAGGTGGTTATAGTCTTTATAACCAAACTTATTTACTTGCACCTTTTCATGGTATCTTTAAGCCTGTAGCCTTCATTTTCCCACAGGCTGAGAAGATGGAACAGGAACTTTCCCCTCACTTTGATAGGAGACTTTGAGGCAGCAAAAAAACGGTGTCTCAATTCAAATGCAAGGGTTGAGTCCTTGTACCCGTACAGCTGGCTCTTCTAGACAAAGACATCCAGAAGGCTTCATCATCTTTCCTTTCAGTGTTACTCCAGAAGGAAACTGGAGGAAATTTACTTATCTGTGAAATCAGGAAACCTGATTTCCTAAAAGTTTCACACCCAAAGGTTTCAGCATGCCTGGTATGATTTTTTTTTAAATTTGAGTAGCAGATCCCCATATCGTATTACAACATTGGTTGGGTATCTGGTTATAGTTTGAAAACAATATGATTGAAGCCCATTTGTGTACATTGTGAGGCTCCTTGGAACCAATGCCTCATGCCAAACATACCAACAGCCCATGGAGATAATGGTTTGAAAATGCTGTTGTTCCTACGTTGAACAGAATCCTGTACTAAAATAGTGAATACACAGAGCCATCCTCCCTTGCTCAACCCATCCTTCCTGAGATATTAATCAATCCACAGACACTTGTTGTCGATGCATGTCTCTTTAGAGTTTCTCTTACAATCAGTTTCTGGTTCAAGTACACTCCAGGTGCCTAAACTTTCAAGTAACTTCAAACAGTTGGCTTTCTTTCTATCAAGAACTCCAACCTGAAGAAATATTGACTTTTTAAAACTCTTCAAAAATCTAAATGGCAAAAGAAACCCTCTAAACGGAACCTTTGAACTCACTGCAATCTAATGACAAGGGTGGTACAGCCAGCTGCCCATGCTGTGAGAAAGGGGGGGGGGGCACACAGACCTACTTACCCAGGGGAGAGTGGAATAAATTGCCCAAAGCCAGAGCTAAATCTCAGTATCTGGGGATAGTTCAGATCAGAAAGTGGGGGGGGGGGTTGCTCCCTACCAGTCAAGGTATTTTTAACCATAATGTATACATGTATTATTAGTTATTTAAATCACCTATGTCAACATAATAGTCTTGCTCCAGTGAAGCCTATAAATGAAAACATAAGAAAACACAGGATGTGAAAAGGAGGGCTAACTGTCATGAAAGAACAAATAAACTCACTGAACTATCATGCACAATGAGATTAATTTCCTAGGGTTCAACATTTGTAGAGTTGCTTTTATGCCATCTATATTTTTTCTTAATGTCAGTTAGAACAGATAATGCCTAGCTAACCTTGAGTAGCTAACAGTAATGCTTGTTTCAATCTGTTTTTTAAAAAAGCAAGATTTGTGCCATTGTGTATATTTTTCTTCCTACAGTTTATTATTCTGTACTTTAAACATCATTCACATCATCCTTGAGGAAAGAATGTAGTGTGGGGTGGTAAGAAAACTACTAACCTTTATGAAATTCTATATTGGCTAATTGGTGGGATAATAAAATACGTTTTAAGCAGCTTCCCTTTTTGCAGTTGTAAACTACAATCATTTTTTACAGTATACAATAAGAAGTTATCGCTATGGGCTTATTTAGCCATTAAGCAAAACTATGGCTTAATTCAATTAACTGTTTAGTGTGATCCCTGGGCCACATTATTATGTTAACCAGGATCTGAAATCATGGTTTGAAGTTGATTTAATTAACCTCAGTTAGCAATTATATTACCACAGTTAGACAATTACTATTTTTATTATAAATAAATGCAGCTATCTTGGATTCTTCTCCAGCACTGCCCTCACTACAATGTAGGCTGGCATGGAGATAGGAACAGGGTGGAAAAGTAAAGGGGAGAAGATCCAAGAAATGGCATGTTGAGGACTGAATACACTCCAAGAATTATGAAACGTTAAGAGCAGGTAAGAATCAGTTAATGAAATAAAGGGAGAAAGATAAATAAGCCATTCAAGTCCCTAAGAATTAATAGAGCCCTGAAGTCAGATGAATTAGGAGGATGCAGGTGATATTTCTGAATTCTTCCTCTTTTCCATGATTCCTTGCAAGCCCCTCTCATACTAAAGTGTGCGCTTCCCATGCATATAACAAAAGCAGCACAATGGGACAAGGTACATAGATGAAATAAGCTCCTGCATATCTTGGTGAATACCCTGGTAGGCAGAAAAAATAGAAATGTCCCCATTAACACCAATGAAGTGTTCTGAGCTTGTGTAATGCAATGAAATTAAAGCAACAAGAAAGCAACATGCAGACACAACCCCCACGATGCCCATTATCACAAGGAAAAAGTGGAAACAAGGGCATAGAGTAGTAGGACATTACAAACTGACATCCTTTCCTCCATCCAGATTCCAGAACAAACAGTATGTAAAACAACCTACCTCCCAACCTATACAGATGTCTGACTCAGCATGCTTCTTCTTACAGGAACCAGAAGATCGGCCACCTCCTACCCAGACAACCAGTCTGCATGTAACACTTTTCCTGCATGCCCTCTTTTGTTCACGCTCCCTGAGCTCTGTGTCCTCCCAGATGAATAGCAGGGTCCCAGCTACTAATCCCATAATGGAGCTCATGGGGGGTGGAGGTAGAAGCTTACTCTGCTCCTTGTTAGCTCTATCCCTTGTTGAATTGGGTCACATCTGGCCAGGCTCTCTCTCTCTCTCTGGTAAATTAAAATAAGAGAAAGGATGGTGCATCAGCCTGGTGGCGGGGGTGGGGGGTCTGAGCCACACAATTCTATCATATATGTAATTCAAAACCACACCATAGAGGATATGATCAGCAGACTTCTCTATTAACCTGAAGGAAGTCCCAGGTTTGCAGAAAAATCTGAAATCTTAAGAAAAAAAATCATTAGGAGACTAAATAATAGAAATAAAGTCTGTAGCTTTTGAAAAGAATGCCCACTGAACTCTCAGGGTCATTTGGGAAGTTACTAGCAACCATAACAATACTGCTAAGCCTTCTAAGCCTTGGATTCTGTAAATAAAGCCATGAGGGGAGCAGGGATGTACTTGGAGGCAAAAACAGGCCTGGAAGAAGTCCCATCCCGCTCCCTTGTCATGTCCCCATAATTGAGGGCATACAGGGTTGCCAATCTCCAGGTGGTGACTGGAGATCTCCCAGAATTACAACTGATCTCCAGGTGACAGAGATCAGTTCCCCTGGAGAAAATGGCTGCTTTGGAGGGTGGACTCTATGGCATTATACCATTCTGAGGCCCCTCCCCTCCCAAACCCCACCCTCTCCAGGCTCCACCCCCAAAATCGCCAGAAATTTCCCAGCCTGGACTTGGCATCCTTACGGAACCACCAGAAACTACCCACACAACTCAATCTGGCCCACTGGCTGCCACCACTGGACAACTCAGCCTGGTGGTCACATGCAACTGAGCCTGGATATTGCCAGCAGCCACTGTGCAACTCAGCTAGACTTTTCCAGGGAGACGGTGCCAGGGGAGGAAAGAAGGGAAAGCCGAAGATGAGGGGGGGGCAGCTAAACATAGCTTGGCTGGTGGCTGAGAATGAGAAAAGGAAGCAGAAAGCAGAGAGAGGCTACAAGGGTTCCCAGGGAAGGGAGAGGGAAAGTGGCGGAAAAGATACGGGGGGAATGAGATGCCTCCTGTGAGTCCTTGCAGTTCCCTCGCTTGTGAATATCTCATTAGAAGTCCGTCTATATTCAATGCTAAGTTAAGAATGAGGGATTAAAGGGCAGTTTGAGTGACAAAAAGGAGGAAACACAAAATGCAAGTGGAACCTGCTTCTTCAGCCAAAGAACAAAGGGAATCTTGGGAGGAGGAACAAGGGTGACAGGCATTTTTCCTTCCTGTAGTTCCTCATGGGTGCTCCACTTGTTAATACATTAAACAGTAAAACAGCTGGCTTTCATTATGATCATGAATACAGCACAATGGGGCCTTCACAGGGGTTTCTGCATACTCAGGGGGCTTCTGAGGGACATTGGAACAATTATGCCCAGAGGAAGGGGAAAAAACATAACTGGCCTGCTGAGGGTTGACGCTCCAGGAGGTAAAGAATGTTGAAAGCAACTTAATTGGATCAAAAAAGGGGCGGTGAAATAAGTCTGCTCAAACCTCTGACAATGCAAGGAATCTGATGAAGAGAAATTTTCACAAGGTGGACTTCCAAATTGTTTCCCTCTCTTTGAGTCTTCACAAGTCCCCAGTTAATCATTTCTACTGTTGAAATATGCATATCCATCACCAGATGAACCAGGCAGCTGCTGAAGCTGTGCCCCATTGATGGTTGAATGTGCCATCAAGTCACAGGTGCCTTAACAAGACCCCATAGGGTTTTCAAGGCAAGAGACCTTTAGAGGTGGTTCACCATTGCCTACCTCTGCTTAGCGCCCCTGGTACTTTTTAAATTGTTGTTGTTGTTGTTGTTGTTGTTGTTGCTATTATATTTGTAGTCTGCCTTTCTCACTGAGACTCAAGGCAGATTACATAATGTGAGATTAGTACAATCAGCAGCAAGGACATTTCCATACAGTATCAAGGACATTTCCATAAGCAATGTCATAGGCTAAATAAATACAAGTTTACAAAGACATAGCATTAGCAAGGATCCAATACGAAGCTGAAGAATTGCTGAAACAGAACATAATTCTAGGACTGACATTAGACAACGTGAAGCACAGGTAATATATAGAAGTACATATTTAAAGCAACAGATAATATGTAATGCGACATAGTGGTGAAGTCTATGGTCCCTAACTCATTAGCAAAGCATCTGAGACCCTCTCCCTAGAATGAGGGTAATTTGAGTAAAAAGCCTTTTTGAATAATTCAGTTTTGCATTGTTTGCAGAAAGCCAGGAGAATGGGGGCTCTCTTGACCTCAAGTAGGCTGTTCCAGAGGGTAGGGGTCATGACAGAGAAAGCCCGTGTACGGGCTGCTGTTGATTTCACCCATGAGCAGGCTGGCACCTGCAAGAGCCCCTGTTCAGATGAGTGAAGCTGCCAGGGAGGGACATAGGGAGAGAGGCAGTCCTGTAGGTATGCCGGGCCAAGGCCATGAAGAGCTTTGTACGTAATAACCAATACCTTGAATTGAGCATGGTAACTGATAGGTAGACAATGGAGTGACTGTAGGATGGGAGTGATGTTCATGCTTCTGCTTGCTCCTGCTAACAGTCGAGCTGCAGCATTTTTCACCAATTGCAGCCTCCTAGTTAACATAGCTGGGAGACCAATGTATAGTGCATTATAATAGTTAAATTTTGATGTTACCATAGCATGGATCCAGGTGGCCAGGTCGGCCAAGTTGAGCTAATAAGCCATATCCCAGGCTAGAGTGAAATTGTAGAAAGCATTTTTTGTTGCTGCCTTAACTTGTTTTTCTAGTAGTAGTGCTGGATCCAGTATAATCCCTAGCCTCTTAACCGAGTCTGCAAGGGTCAGATGAATTCCATTGAAAGTGGGGAGTACAATGTCTTTCAAGATCTCTGCCTTCCCAACAAGCATCACTTCAGTCTTGTCTGGGTTCAATTTCAATTTGTTATTTTTCAGCCATTTCACCATGGCTGTCAGGCAGCGATCTAAGGGCCAAGCTACAAGTGATGAATGACACTTGCCTGGCAAGTGAACAGATTCACGTGTATTCCTCCCTGTTCACTTGCCATTCACTTGTGCTCCACTTCAAGTGAGTCTGTTCACTTGCCAGGCAAGTGTCATTCGTCACTTGTAGCTTGGCCGTAAGATTTCTACGGCATCCTGTAGGGACCTGGATAGCGAGATATAGAGTTGGGTGTCATCTGCATATTGATAACACCCAACTCCATAGCTGCAAATGAGTTCTCCTAAAGGTTTTACATAGAGGTTGAATAACATGGGAGATAAGATTGCACCCTGTGGAACCCCAAAGATAGTTCCCATTCCGGAGATAGCTGATCTCCAACTGCAACCCTCTTTGACTTTGTTCCATCAGAAATGATTTAAACTAGTCCAGGTCACATCCTTTGATGCCCACTTCTGTTTCTGAATGCCTCAACAGAATGGCATGGTCTACTGTGTTAAAGGCTGCAGATAGATCCAGGAGGAGCAATAAGGAGGCATGGCCTTTGTCTATATTTGGTGGTCTCCCATCCAAGCATTAACCAGCATCAACCTGGTCTTTGTCTATATTTGGTGGTCTCCCATCCAAGTATTAACCAGCACCAACCCTTAGTTTTCAAGATCTGACAAGTTCAGACTAGCCTTGGGGGAGGGTAATTAAAAATAATGAAGCCTATGGTTTCTTTCTCAAAATGGATGGAACGAAAAGGTCCAGATGAACATAACCTTGTTGTGGTATAAGGTGGCAATATTGGGTATCATTGGGCAATTCTTCTCCATGTTTCTTCCTCACCCCTCATGCCCATTAAGCAGCAGTCCTGGAATAATCACATATAATATATTTTGCATGACATTGCATGTTTTATTTGGTCGCACCACTTCATGTTTTAATATTGTTGGTTCTTTTGAAAGCATTTATGACAGCAAATACAAATAAATATGAATTTACAATTAGATGTTTAAATTTTTTGATGCAAATCTAAATGAATGCTACCATACCATCACATGCAAAGATGGCTACACTTTTGGCTGCTGATCCTGATTGCCAGAAGTCTACAATACAGCACCATCTCTGGTTGTTTCTTTCCCATTTTTGACAGCTCGCTTTGCCTGTCAGCAGCCAGTATATAGCTATATGTATATATGTAGTTCACTACAGGTTGGGATGACTGAGAAACATCTGTAAAGCTTATGTAAACCTCTCAACAGGTTTTAAATTCTAGCAGTTTATACACTGTGAGCCCTGTGATATTAATAAAACACTGCAGTGCATTTCCCCACTGAAAGAACCTCTGTGATTTAGTACTGATTTATCCCTTGTGAGTAATAAAATGAAAGCCGTTAAAACCCCATTGTTGTTATTTAAGTGACTTTAGAGCTGGGGAACTGTGTCGGATTGATGAAACCCTGGAAATCATTTAGCCACAGATTTAGACTAAACTTCTAAGTTATATTTCCCTGTTAACATGCCTCACAGCACAAGTGGAGGAAATCAAAAATGGTTGCTTAAACAACAATAACACATTCAGCAGCTCCTTGGAAACTATCTGTTCTTCTCACAACACAGTTCCAACAAGAACACGTCACAATGCTGTTGCATGACATACAGGAATATTTTATGATTTCAGCTATAAGATGTCAAGATTTACGTTAGAACAACACATGCAATATCATGCTTGAGCAATGGCTAAACTACACTGAATGGGTTATAGTTCCTCTTGCATGCTGGTTGAGAAATGAGGCTTACTGTTCTCTAGGTAAAGATAGCAAAATATTTTAGATGTGTTAGTGATCGTTTGATCTACCATCAATAGTTGCAAATTCACACTATTTTTTTTCCCTATCTTTGAGTGAAAACAAAATTCTGCAGGTTTTGGAGCAACCCAGGTTGATTGAAGGAAAAGGCAGCTGTGGAGAGCACTGACTAGATACGGCCCATGGCCTTGTAGGACACTTCCTCCCCCTTCCTATTCCACTTTGAAATTTCCAGAGTAGTTTTGCAACAAAAAATAAAGTGGCTGGCCCCAGGCCAATCACAGAAGCAGCAAAACTGTTATCCACAGATCATGTGAAGTTCTTTACATATTCCCCAGGTATGCATGAAATAATGTGACTTTATATATTAATCAAAAGAAAAAGTAGTGACCAACTTTTTTAAAAAAAAAACAGCCCAAGGAGGACTAAATATTCTTCAGGAACACAGAATGTTGAGAGCTGCCAAATGTCACTTAAAGAAAAAGAGGGGAGGGGAAATTAGCTAAGCACCTGAGGGGGAAGTTTTGGTTTGAGAATGAATTTCCAAATTTTTTTCTTCCCCACCCACAATTGCTCACAGACAATTCTACATGTTTCTCACCTAACTGAATCTACTGTAACTGCTTTCCTAATGCTATACTCACCAAGTTAGTGCTACATCCTCCTGACATGACTGCAATATCAAGAGCTGCCTGGCCTTGCACTAGACTGGAGAATCAGCAGAGGGAAGGAGAGTGCTTCTCTTGTCTGCACCTCTGTTTTTCCTGCCTGAAAGAACTATACTGTAATGGTTCCTTGTCTCTGAAAGACTGGGAAGGTGGGATGCCAGGTCCCCCTAACCTCCCAACAGGAAGGTGGGGGACCCAGTGCCTACCTTTTTGGTGTCCCCGGATGCTCCTCGCTTCTCCGGGAAGTGACGTTATTGCTGAGGTGTGGAAGCATGCATTCTCTTCTCAGTGGGCTGATCTGGGCCCCAAACAGGCCCAAGTCAGCCCATTTGGAGACAAAGTCAGCCTGCTAAGAAACTCAAGAGCACTTTCAGGGGTGGTGTGATTATGCCACAGGGGGTGATATCACCATGCCACCCTGTGAGCATGCCTGGGCTGGCATTCCCCCACCTTTCCTCTTCCACCAGCAAGGTGAGTAGAGGTGGGTGTCCCCTGCCCCTAGCGGGGCAATGACATCCCTAGATCCATGCCAGCAGTCTGAAGAATCATCAGGACTACTAGGTAATAGTGCTCAGCAAGAACACCAAGGGAAGTCCAGCCTGGACCCAACTGGATGAAAAAGCTGCTGGCAATCATCTCTGTTCTGCATGTCTCTAACTGACCTTCTTTCTCTACCAGTTTTTGCCACTTTCCTCCAGTCCTGTGTCTTGTTCTTCGGAGTATAAGCCTGAGGGCTCTGCCTCATTTTCATTTGCATCCAGTGCTTTGTGTGTGGCACCCAGCAGAAAAAAAACAAAAATAATTATGATATTAATATTCTTAAGATACATTTTTCTCAGACACTTTCATTTCATTTTCATCCTGTCAAAGTGACACAGATAGGTATTCATTTGAGAGATGCCATGAACCAAAATAAAGTACTCAGTAAAATGCCAGAGACCTTTTTAAAGTGGTGGTTCCAAGAGATTAATTAGCAAAAATGAAATGAAATAAAAATGGTAGAGATAATTCATTTTAATTAAATTATTCTGAAACACAATCCATCTCCTGGAAGCAAGGAAGGCAAGAATGTAAGTACACACAAGTCACACGTTGTTTAAAAAACAAAACTCCGTATCATAGAGTTCCCTCTTATTACATGGCTTTATTTGTAGTACAGAACCTAGAATGGCTCAAGAAATAGCAATCTTGATGTATTGTCGAAGGCTTTCACGGCCGGAGAACGATGGTTGTTGGGGGTTTTCCGGGCTGTATTGCCGTGGTCTTGGCATTGTAGTTCCTGACGTTTCGCCAGCAGCTGTGGCTGGCATCTTCAGAGGTGTAGCACCAAAAGACAGAGATCTCTCAGTGTCACAGTGTGGAAAAGATGTAGGTCATTTGTATCTACTCAGGAGGGGTGGGGTTGAGCTGAGTCATTCTGTAAGAGTTTCCCAGGGTGTGGAATGCTAATGGCGGGAGGCTTCACTGTCTCCTGAGGAGGTTCTTTTGCATATGGATTGGTGCTTGATGTGCTAATCTTCTCTGCAGGGCTATTGTCGGGTGTGGAGTGTTTTGTTGGCCTGGTGTTTTTCAGAACCGGAGCCCATGCTCTGTTCATTCTTAAGGTTTCTTCTTTCCTGTTGAAGTTTTGCTTATGCTTGTGAATTTCAATGGCTTCCCTGTGCAGTCTGACAAAGTAGTTGGAAGTGTTGTCCAGTATTTTGGTGTCCTGGAATAAGATACTGTGCCCTGTTTGAGTTAGGCTATGTTCAGCCACAGCTGATTTTTCAGGCTGTCCAAGTCTGCAGTGTCTTTCATGTTCTTTTATTCTTGTCTGGATGCTACGCTTTGTGGTCCCGATGTAAACTTGTCCACAGCTGCAGGGTATACGGTATACTCCTGCAGAGGTGAGGGGATCTCTGCTGTCTTTTGCTGATCGTAGCATCTGTTGTATTTTTCGGGTGGGTCTGAATACTGCTTGAAGGTTATGCTTTTCCATAAGCTTTCCCATCTGATCAGTAATTCCTTTGATATATGGCAAAAACACTTTTCCTGTAGGTGACTGTTTTTCCTTGGTTGTTTGATTCATCCTGGGTTTGATTGCTCTTCGGATTTCATTTCTGGAGTAGCCATTTGCCTGAAGTGCGTGGTTTAGATGATTAATTTCCTCATTGAGAAAGTGCGGCTCACATATCCGTCTTGCACGATCCACTAATGTTTTCATTATGCCTCTTTTCTGTCGGGGGTGGTGATTGGAGTTTTTGTGTAAGTACCGATCAGTGTGAGTTGGTTTCCTGTAGACCTTGTGACCTAACTGAAAGTTTGCTTTGCGGATGACCAAGGTATCCAGGAATGAGAGTTTTCCCTCACTTTCTTTCTCCATTGTGAATTGTATGTTCAGGTGGATGTTGTTGAGATGATTCAAAAACTCCCTCAATTCTTCCTCCCCATGGCTCCAAATGATGAATGTATCATCCACAAACCGGAACCATACACTGGGTTTGTGGGGTGCTGATTCTAGAGCTGTTTTTTCAAAATGTTCCATGTAGAAGTTTGCTATAACTGGGCTGAGTGGGCTCCCCATGGCCACCCCATCCATCTGTTCATAGAATTCGTTGTCCCATTGGAAGTAACTGGTTGTCAGACAATGATGGAATAAGGCTGTTACATCCTCTGGGAAAATCTGATTAATCAGTGCAATAGTGTCTTTTACTGGAACCTTGGTAAACAGGGATACAACATCAAAACTGACAAGTATGTCTTGTGGATTGAGTTTCAGAGAACTGATTTTGTTGATGAAATCTGCTGAATCTTTGATGTAAGACGAGGTTTTCCCGATGTGGTCCTGCAGGAGATCTGCCAGATGTCTAGCTAATTCATATGTCGGTGAACCAATGGCACTCACAATGGGTCGGAGTGGGACTGAATCTTTATGTATTTTGGGGAGTCCATATAGTCTAGGTGGCTGTGCTTCAGTCTTGCATAGTTTTCTGTGCGTGTCGGGATGTAGTGAGGAATTCTTGATCAGCGCATTTGTTAGCCTGGTGATTTTGCAAGTGGGATCTCGTTTTAGTTTTTTGTAGGTGGAGGGGTCCAGGAGTTCCTTAATCTTCTTTTTGTATTCCTCCGTTTTCATGATCACTGTAGCATTGCCTTTATCAGCTGGTAGAATGATGATGTCTGGATCTGCATTGAGGGTCTTGATGGCATTTCTCTCCTTGCGTGTTATATTGCTGGTGGGAAGCTTTGCCTTTGGTAGAATCCTGGCTGTCTCTCCTCTTATTTCCTCAGCTTCCTCTTCAGGTAGATGACGGATGGCAGCTTCTACATTTGCAATGATGTCTTCCACAGGAATTCTGGTGGGGGTGACTGCAAAGTTTCCTCCCTTTGCCAAGATGGAGGTTTCTTCTGGTGAGAGTTGACGGTCTGTCAGATTGATGACAATGCGTGCATTGTCGAGCATTGGGCTTGTCTTTCTTTTTTCCTGTAGTTTGTTAAACTTCTGCTTCTGTCTGGATGTGTGGTTGGTAAACACTTGTTCCATCTTCCTGTAGGTAAGATTATCGACCTTGTCCCAATCCTGACTTCTCATTTTATGGCTGGTGTTGATATGCAAGCAAAATAGCTCCTTGTCTGTGGCAGCAAGTTCTCTGCGGGTAGTGTGGATTCTCTCACGTAAGAGGGCCTGTTCTAGACGGTCATAAATGCGGTTCGCCTGTGTGGTTTTGAAGATTCTTTTAGTTGTGAGAAAAGATGGAATGGTTCTTGTGTCCCTGCAGCGTAGAAGAAAGGTCAAAGAACAGAGTAGATGTGCTTTCTTGTTCCGAAGTGTTTCCAATCTTCGGGTCTGTTGGAATGTTTCCTCCCCGTAGAGGTGTTCGATGTATTGTCGAAGGCTTTCACGGCCGGAGAACGATGGTTGTTGGGGGTTTTCCGGGCTGTATTGCCGTGGTCTTGGCATTGTAGTTCCTGACGTTTCGCCAGCAGCTGTGGCTGGCATCTTCAGAGGTGTAGCACCAAAAGACAGAGATCTCTCAGTGTCACAGTGTGGAAAAGATGTAGGTCATTTGATCGGTACTTACACAAAAACTCCAATCACCACCCCCGACAGAAAAGAGGCATAATGAAAACATTAGTGGATCGTGCAAGACGGATATGTGAGCCGCGCTTTCTCAATGAGGAAATTAATCATCTAAACCACGCACTTCAGGCAAATGGCTACTCCAGAAATGAAATCCGAAGAGCAATCAAACCCAGGATGAATCAAACAACCAAGGAAAAACAGTCACCTACAGGAAAAGTGTTTTTGCCATATATCAAAGGAATTACTGATCAGATGGGAAAGCTTATGGAAAAGCATAACCTTCAAGCAGTATTCAGACCCACCCGAAAAATACAACAGATGCTACGATCAGCAAAAGACAGCAGAGATCCCCTCACCTCTGCAGGAGTATACCGTATACCCTGCAGCTGTGGACAAGTTTACATCGGGACCACAAAGCGTAGCATCCAGACAAGAATAAAAGAACATGAAAGACACTGCAGACTTGGACAGCCTGAAAAATCAGCTGTGGCTGAACATAGCCTAACTCAAACAGGGCACAGTATCTTATTCCAGGACACCAAAATACTGGACAACACTTCCAACTACTTTGTCAGACTGCACAGGGAAGCCATTGAAATTCACAAGCATAAGCAAAACTTCAACAGGAAAGAAGAAACCTTAAGAATGAACAGAGCATGGGCTCCGGTTCTGAAAAACACCAGGCCAACAAAACACTCCACACCCGACAATAGCCCTGCAGAGAAGATTAGCACATCAAGCACCAATCCATATGCAAAAGAACCTCCTCAGGAGACAGTGAAGCCTCCCGCCATTAGCATTCCACACCCTGGGAAACTCTTACAGAATGACTCAGCTCAACCCCACCCCTCCTGAGTAGATACAAATGACCTACATCTTTTCCACACTGTGACACTGAGAGATCTCTGTCTTTTGGTGCTACACCTCTGAAGATGCCAGCCACAGCTGCTGGCGAAACGTCAGGAACTACAATGCCAAGACCACGGCAATACAGCCCGGAAAACCCCCAACAACCAACAATAGCAATCTTCTTTCCTGCATTAGTGGTTTATGGGTTTCATTCAGCCAGCATGTATCATGTTGCACCAGAGATGTAGCCTAAATATAGGATTCCTACATCTATTATTAAAACTGTGTGCATCAATAATCGGTAACAGTAAATTCAGAGTTGTGGTCCTTGGTCAGTATTCTCTCATAAATAGCCCATCAATGGACAACCCTTTGAACATATGCAACTCTTTAAATATTTGAGACTGTATTTATTTCCACACTAGGCCTAAATGGAAAATCCATTTTCAGGCTATGTAACATAATGCCTTCAATTCAGCTCAGGCAGTTCTCCATTTTTTTTGGAGAAGGAAGGCTCTATTACACCTCAAAGAAGCCTTGTATTTTCCTGCAGATCAGAGTCTGTCAGGGATTTGTCAAGGTGTAACCTGTTGTCCTGAATGGATCTTCTCCAGTAAGACTGTTTGATCTGAGAAGTGATGAGTCCATGGCTGAGAAACCATGCAGAGGTCAGTTCCAGGAAAGCAATATGAGAAGTGTGGAGACTGATAAGTTCAAGGAATGCAGAGATAACAGGAAGCAAGGCAATCATAAATCAAAACACCAAATCTGTGACCTTCACAGGCAGTCTTTTGCTGTACAGACAAAGTCCAATAGTAGGGACAGAACATTTATACTACACCCAGGGTTTTTTTTCTGGGAAAAGAGGTGGCGGAACTCTCAAGAGGGAAATGAGGAAGAAACACAGGATTCTTTGAAATAATATTATTTTCCAGCACTATATCTGAGTATTTTCAAGAGGTGCCGAAACTCCATTCCACCACATTCCCCCTGAAAAAAAAGCCCTGATTACACCAAGGAAAAGCAGTTTTGTCACTCCAGCATTCAACATGTTTAAGTCAAAGTTTCACTCTCAGTTCCTTTATGGGACTAAAATGTAGAGTTTTCTTAATGTATGTGAATTGGAAATAATTAGGGGTGTGCGCTTCAGGTATCCAATTTGGGTAAAATACCTGAATCGGGCCCGATTCGTAAATACCGAATCAAAGCATCGGGATGCTTCGGGGGCTGAGGGGTTAAGTTTAAAGGGCTCTTTTGCAAGCGGCCTCCAGTGAGCTCAGGGCAGTGTACTCTCCTCCTACATTTGTCCTCACAAGTAGGTTACAGTGTGAGATAGTGACAGGTCCAGTCACCCAGTGAGCTTCATGGCAGAAAGAGCTTTAAAACCTTCTAGATACAAGTCCAACATGCTAACTGCTACCTCACATTTCAGTTACTTTTAGATCCAATTATATAGAGATTAAAGTTTGTTTGGGCCTCTAATTCATGAAATAGATCACTGATGGCATAGAAAGATTTATTGTGAATGGGGATGCTTAATTTGCAATGTCTCAAGCAATAATTCATAAACATTTTATTCAAAAGAATGAGATTTGCTCTAAGAGAGATGACCTATTTTGATGTTAAGGAGCTCTACTATTACCATGCATTTATTTTATTTTATGTTTGATTATGTATATTGCTTTTATGGAAATTTTAATTGATTTGGCTGTGGGACCAGTGCCACTGCAGTGATATGTATTGTATTTTCATGGTTCATAAGCAACAGAACAATTACTACAACTTGATTTGATTTAGCATTCTATGGAAGTTATTAAGTAAAAGCCAATTCAAATCTGATTTATGCAATGAATGAACCGGAGAAGGGAACCTTACTGTTGGGTTACTTTTTGTTAGTAATTGCATGAGCACCCCCTCCCACAAAAAACACAATTCTTATGGGGACCAGGGAAAAAGAAATCTTGCTTGCCCTTCTGTGCCAAGCAAAAGTTACAGAAATGCTAAGAAACCCAGTGTTCTGGATTTATTTTTCTTTTCTCTACATTGAAAACTGAAGTCAATTGCTATCAACATCCTGAATTAGATTTATCAGTATAATAATGTATTCTTTGGATGTGATTTCTGCAATACTTTGAACATTTCCTGCGTTAAATGAAATCATTTCTTCATTGTAGTCCTAATGAAATCTAGCCAGTCACAATGTTGCTTCGATAGCCTTGACTCTTATCCTGCTGTTAGTCACAATATGAATTATTAACTGTTTCCGAGCAAGTCTTATGGGCATCATACTTTTGAGAGGCACACCTTCCCATTACTGGTAATATTCTCTGAACTTCCTCACAAAGTCCATGAAATATGACTCATGGACAACAGTATCTCCTAATTTTCAAGACTGTTCTGTGTTGCTTGCTGTGGTTCTTTTAATTTGATAGAATTGATACTCAAACAAACTAAACTTTCTGAGCCACAGTTTCTCAGTTTTGAAATTCTCAGCACTGTTGCTGATGTCCTTCACATGACTCTTGCTAATACAAAATGACTATAAAAGATCTTACACTAGAGATGCTCCAATACCCGCTGGTTCAGCTCAAATCCTGTTCAACAGTGGCGAACAGGGAACCGATTTCTCAACAGATTATTCATCCTTTTTGTTGACCCCATTCATGACTGTTCAGCATGTTCTTTCATTATATTCCTTCCTAACACGGCAGTATACTGCAATCAGCTTATCATGATCTCATGGCCACCATTTTCTCAGCTGTGCCACTGGAAGGCTTGTTGAGGGTTTTTTTTAAAAAATGGTAATTACTATTGCACTCTTGAACCCCAAGAGGAAATGGTGGAAAGGCACACATCCTCCATGTACATCATCTCCCCACAAGGCTGTAGAACTGGCTGATTCCTATGCTGGGATGGCATCCCTTTCATTTGTGTGTTGTTAACCATTTATTTTTCCTGGCAAAATGTCTGCTTGATTAATGGTGGCTGCTGGGAGGATTTACACTGCAGCTTTTCTGGAGAGCTACATCACTTTGCCTTGTAAGCAGCCATACTACAATGTCCTACACACAGTGAGGGTGTGAGGACCGGCTAAAAGGTCATTGTTGCCATCATATTTAACTGGCAAAAGAGATGTTATCTTTGCTTCACTACTAGACAATTCAAATCCTTAGATGTAACCCACAGTTACATCTCACCGTGCAGTAAAGCATTTGGCATAAAACGATGGCCCAGAGTCTCTAACAATTCCATCCCTACCAATCACAACATGAGCACCAGAATGGTACAGTGGTTAGAGTGCTGGACTAGGATCTTGGAAACCTGGGTTCAAATCCACACACTGCCATTGGAAACTCATTGGATCAGTCACACACTCTCAGCCTAAACCTACATCACAGCATTGTTGTAAGAATAACATGCAAGAGAGGGAAATGATGTAAGCCACTTTGGGGCCCCATTGTGGAAAAACATGGGGTATAAATGACGTAAATGAATAAACAAAGATTTTTCCTGGCAACACTCATGCCCTGAGGTCATATGAAAGGTTGAGAGGAGTGGCTTACCCAAGGCCACCTGTTGAGCTCATGGCAGTAGTGGGAACCAAACTAGCAAAGTGCTTATTCAGAGCCCAGCCACTTAACCTCTATGCTACAGCAGTTCCCACACAATGCTAGCTAACTCCATTTTTAGAAACTCTTCCTCAGAATATACATATCCCTGTAAGAATCAAACTCAGGTTGTCTGCTAAAGTCATAGTATCTTGGAATTGTAGAGATCTTGTTTCAAAACAGGGTTCTTACCTATTTGAGACTTTCACTGTGAAATTCTAAGCAGAGTTACTCCCGTTTAAGCCCATTAAAATCAATGGGCTTAGACTGGTGTAACTCTGCTTAGGATTTCATTGTCAGTACTCTTGTATCTTGGAATTGTGTGTGTGTGTGTGTGAGAGTGTGCACGCGCGCGCACACATATATATAAAGGTTTGTCCTTTTTTCTATATATTATATCTAACCCATTAATGTCATATGATATGATATCAGCAATATGTATCCAAAGAAATCTACACAAATATATATTATATATTACATTGTATATTATTATATATTAAACAATGCAGTAGGAGCATACTCGCAGCAACAAAAAACAGAGTAGTATAGTCTAGAGTCCCTATTAGAGGTGGGCATGAACTGAAATATGAACCAAAATTCATCACGAACCGGGCCAGTTCGTGATTTGCAAACCGGTGGTTTGTCAGAGCCCATTTCTGATGAACCACCACAAACTTTAAGCTGGTTCGTATGGTTCGTTTTTTAGTTCGTCACTGCAGACAGCCTGGTGTCAATCAATCAGTTTCTTAGGCAACAGGGGGGATGGGCTTTCTGCAGCCCTGGAAGTGACCTTCTGCTGCCCTGGAAGTGACATTTTCACAAACCAAACAAACCAGACCGCAAACCGTGGCAAGTTCATGAAAGTTCATGATTTGTGAAACGCAATGAACCGCGAACCACATGGTTTGGTATTTTCCCAGTTTGTGCCCACCTCTAGTCCCTATACCTTTACCAGAGCATCTTTCTGAATCATTTCCTTACAGCACAGCTCTATTACCTGTGTAAAAAGACCTCCTGAATAATTCAGTTCTGTATTGTTTGTGGAAAGTGAAGAGAATGGAAGCTTTCCTGACCTCTTCAGGCAGGCCATCCATAAGCTGGGTACCACAACAAAGAATGCACATGTATGAACAGCTGTCAATTTTGCCCATTTTTAGAGTGGCACCTGCAGAAGATCCTGGTCAGATGAACGAAGCTGCCGTGGTGAAACATAGAAAAAGAGGTGGTCCTATACATACAAGAGGCGAAGGCTATGAAGGGTCAACTGAACCCCATCAAAAGTGGGCGCACCATATCCTTCAATAATATATTCAGCTTCTTTCTGTATTTTGATATCTATCCAGTACATTTTTAAGGAGCTGAGTATGGTTCTCCCTCCATTTTATCTTCCCAATAATCCTGTGAAATGAGTTAGGTACTCAAGCAAATTTTCATAGCAGACTGGGTACCAGGTTTCTTAAGTCCGAGCCCAACTTCCACCATCACCTTCATTGACTGAATGATTCATTCTTGGGTCTCAAAGCTTCTTATATACTCAGGCTCAATACATGAAATAGAGGAACAGAAGCTATGTTTTGATCTCATTCACCTGACAAAGAGGTTTCCAATCTACCCCGTCTGATTTGCTTTTCTTTAACACCAAATTTATTCTTCCTAACATGCTTACCTATAACTTTGATTAAATATGCTATCATTTGTAGTCTTGGAATTTTTATTTATTTTTAATTTTGTTATACATTACTTTTGGAAACTATAAACTGCAATACACAATATATGTAGGAATATACAAATCAGCACTGTTATATGAATGGTAAGTTGCTACATGAACCAAAGTTTTATTAATTCAGGTATGCTGAATTGGGGGCATGATCCCCTATAAACTTTAAAATTCAAACTCGAACAATTACAATCCCTGCTGAACCCATATTAAAGCTGAGCTGCCATATTTTATATGAGTTTTACTCTTATATATTTGATGACACTTAAGAAAGAAACTGCAAAGCACAACTAGTTCTCCAATATTGTAATATTGGCATTCAAAAGAGCAATGTTCTTTTCAGCTACTGTACGAAGTTCCTGTAGCAGCTCAAAGCCTAGTCCTATAGTGCCACTTACAGGATAGTTATATATTAACTGTGAACAATATTGTGATATGTTGATACTGCCATTATATTTGCCTTCATTAAAGACAACATGAGAACATCAAGTCTGACTGCTTCGTTTGTTTTGGTCCCCTTTAGTATATTTCAATATATTTATTTCAAAGGCTGTTCACTAAATATCAGTCAGCATTACTCATTTTGCAGGGAGGGTGAGGAGGTTAGCAAAAATTCAGACAGGGAAAGAATCCCAAGGCAGATGGATATTCTCTCTCTCATCAGAAGACAAGAGGGACATTCACAGTGCCCTTGATTGCACATACAGAGATACCAGACACATGAACACATGCGAAGTTTATATGCAGAAAGGCAGGGTAAGCACAATCCCACTCTCTCTCCCCAGAGATACAGAAGTACAAACTTTCAGGAAATGCTGAAACCACAGCGGGGGAGGGGTGCTTTTCCCATTTGAGGGAAAATGGACATTTGGGGGGAAACAGAAATATATGCAATGCTTACTTTTCTATCAAACCTAAAGTTCTTTTTCTGATAAAGCAACATAAAACGCTTCATTTATAACTTAATCGTATAAAATTGTAGTATTTGGCACTTTTATGGAATTTAAAAGTACATGTCTTCATTTTCTGTAAGAAAAACTGCAATAATATCAGAGAAAGAGCTGCAAACTGCTGCAGCCTATATTAGCATAACATGTGTCTCTTTAATGTTTGCCATTTGGAAAGCAGGAAAAAATAAAAGTTGAAGGTAGGAAACAAAGTGTGTAATAAACAAACTATTATTTGGACAGAAATTTTCTGATAGAGTAACTATAGGTAGGACTGCCAGCATGTTTGTTTGTTTGTTTGTTTGTTTGTTTGTTTGTTTGTTTGTTTAGGTATTTAGCCCATCCTCCCCATAAGCAAGCTCAGGGCAAGTTACAACAATATTAAAGAATACAATAAAATATAATAAAAGTGCAATAAAATTCTAATCTATAACATCTAAAATATCAATTAAATAGCACTGAATATTTGGTGGTGATATTTGATGCTACATCTAATTGTAGCAACTGAAGATGATAGTACAGACGGGGATGGGGCTGAGCCAAGAAAACTAATGCAGAAAAAATAAAGGGGGGGGGAGAAGGGAGCCGCCACTGGCTCAGCCATAAGCCTGGCGGAACATCACTGTTTTACAGGCTCTGCAGAACTGCAATAGATCTTACAGAGCCTAATCTCAATTTGGACAGTGTTCCACCAGGTTGGCACCAGGGCTGAAAAAACCCTGGCTCTGGTAGAAGCCACACAAATATCTTTTGGGCCAGGGATCACCCGCAGATGTTGATCAAAGGAACACAAGGTCTTCCGAGGGACATATTTGGAGAGACAGTCCCACAGAGATGCTGGTCCTAGTCTGCTTAGGGCTTTAAATGTCAAAACCAAAACCATGAATTTGATCCGGAATTCAACTGAGACTCAGAGTCAAGCTACAAGTGACTTTTTTCACGCGTAGAACACTTGATCGTTTTCGCAAGTTTTCCCGGGAAATGAAGTCCCAGTGTCCTTCCCCTCTCTGTTAGAATTGCCGCCTGAAGAGCCAGAAAAAGCCGGCTGCAGCAGCAGCTTTTGCAAATCGTTCCTCCAGTCACAAGCCTGCTTTCAACGATCTTTGGGGGTGGGCAGCTGCAACTTTCTCCCTGGGCATCTTGTTCCAGGGGAGCTGCTCTGGATTTGCCCCTTCTCTAAAAGAGAAACAAGACACATACCTTTCCATTCATCTTCTAACACCGTTCTTCATTTAGCATCCTAATCCACAGGTCCAAGTATACAATGGCAGGCATCTTGGTTAACTCAGTAGCCAACTAGATGTTCCTCGAAGGCCTACAAGTAGAACAGAGCTGTCTCTGCTGTTGCCTTTCTAGGAGAATTTCATACTGTTATGTAAACTGTTTTAGCTGCCAATTATTAATGGATTTTTTCAGACACAATCATTTGTGACCCATTTGCAATGTGTGGTGCAATGCTTTTTCTGAAAACCTTTTTGTTCCATTCTTTAATGTTTAGTGCTCTTCTGAATCACATCAAAGTAAAACGGGGCACCTTCCGCAAGCTGCTCAAACAAGTGGTTATCTGTCTGCTAATTAAAAAACTATCCCCCAACAAAAATGATGTCGCCCAGTTTTTAATCTGCCCTTTCTGGGCAAAGTGATTGAGCAAGAGCAGTAGCTGACCAACTCCAGACTCTCTTGGACTCCAGACTCCCTAGCGCTTTCTTGGACTCCATACTTTCTAGCGCTCTGGACCCTTTCCAGTCTGGATTCAGATCAGGGCACAGGACAGAGACAGCACTAGTAGCATTAGTAGATTATCTCCATCTGAACATAGACAAAGGCCATGGCTCCTTATTGCACCTCCTGGATCTATCTGCAGCCTTTGACACAGTAGACCATATCATCCTTTTGAGGAGTCTAGAGGCAGAAGTAGGCATTAAAGGATGTGCCCTGGACTGATTTAAATCATTTCTCTTGTAACAGACTCAAAGGGTTGCTGTCGGAGATCAGCTGTCTCCAGAACGGGAGCTATCTTGCAGGGTTCTGTAGGGCACAGTCTTATCTCCCATGTTATCCAACCTCTACATAAAGCCTTTAGAAGAATTCATTTGCAGCTATGGAGTTAGATGTCATTAATATGCAGATGAGGCCCATTCTATATCTCGCTATCCAGGTCAGTAAAAATCCTGGATCAGCTGTGGTGAAATGGCTGAAAACAAACAAATTGAAATTAAACCCAGACAAGACGGAAATGATGCTTGTTGGGAAGGCAGAGATCCTGAAGGACATTGTATTCCCCACTTTCGATGGAGTCCGTCTGACACTTGCAGACTCAGTTAAATTCCTAGGGATTATACTGGATCCAGCACTATTACTAGATAAACAAGTTAAGGCAGCCGCAAAAAATGCTTTCTACAACCTCTCCTTAGCCTGGAAAATGGCTTCTTAGCTCGACATGGCTGATCTGGCCACCTGGATCCATGCTATGGTAACATCAAGACTTGACTATTGTAATGCACTATACATAGGTCTCCCATCTAGACTAACTAGGAGACTCCAATTGGTGCAAATCACTGCAGCTTAACTGTTATCAGGAGTGAGCACGAGCATGAACATCACTCCCATACTAATGTTACTCTATTGGCTACCCATTAGTTATTATGCTCAGTTCAAGGTGTTGGTTATCACTTACAAAGCTCTTCATGGCCTTGGTCTAGCATACCTACAGGACCGCCTCCCTCCTTCCATGGCAGCTTCTGTCTTCCAAACAGGGTCTCCTGCATGTGCCACGCTGCACATCAGTGAAAATCAACACAGTCTTTCTCTGTGGTGGCTCCCACCCTGTGGAATGGCCTGCCTGAGGAGGTCAGGAGAGCCCCCACTCTCCTGGCTTTCTGCAAACAATGCAAAACCAAATTATTCAAAAAGGCTTTTTACTCAGATAGGAAGGCTGTATTGTAGGGAGGGGAATCTTAGATGATCTGTTAATGAGTTAGGAACCCTAAACCTTACCAGTATGTTGTATTGGATTTCTGCTAATTTATGAACTTTTATCTATTTACCCTATGGCATTGTTTATGGAAATGTTCTTGATATTGACTGTACTAATCTCACACTGTGTGATCCGCCTTGAGTCTCAGTGAGAAAGGGGGACTATAAATGACATAAATAAATAAATAAACAAACAAACAAATAAATTGAAACCTTTCCTGTTTAGCCTCAATATGTTTATTAGTTTAAAATCCAATCGCTTCTATTTTCCTTCTTGTAAATAAAGTTTGTTTTGTTTAACCCTAGCTGGCCTGAAATTGTTACCTGAGAGGAATTAAGACATACAAACACACACACACACACACACAAAGACTGCCACATGGAGAGGCCTAGTACATTAAATGGTGGCAGCATATATTGAGGGAAAGTAACCTCTGAGCTCCCTTTCCCCAATAGCACTGGGCTGTAGCTGGGTGAGGAGAAGCAGATACCAGGAACTGTCTGTCTGTCTGGTGGAGTCTCTGGAAGACAAGAGAGTGAAGACTGTGAGGATTTGGGGCAAGACACTCTCCCTGCTGTAGTGGAGGCTAGACAGGTGTCATACAGCACCTATCTTTGCTTATTAATAAACTATTTATTTATTTAAAACAGTAGTATGCCACCTTTCTACACAAAATAGGTTTCCCAAGGCAGCAAACAACAACAAAAAAATAAAATAGTATAAAAATAATTCAATAAACACACACACACACACAACACCAAGAACAGGGAGGAGGCCCAATTATTGGGAGTATGCCAAATGAACAAAAAAGAGGGCAACAGACAAATCTGCCAGGGGACAGAGTTCAAAACTTTTGGTGCCATTAGGAGGTCAGGAAAGCCCTTTCTCAATTTGTCACTGGTTTAACCTCAGATGGCAGGGGCCCTTGAAGCAAGACTTCCAAAAGATGCCTGGAGTGACTGGATAGGTTCATATGAGAGAAGGCAGTCCTTAAGATATGCTGGTCTCAAGACATAGATGGGCTTTACATGTCAATAACAGCAGCCTGAATTGGGTCTGGAAGCAAATTAGGAGCCAGTTTAAATGGCACAAGACTAGAGTATTATGGTACCTACAACCCACTCTAGACAGCATTCTGGCCATACAGGATTCTGTATCAACTGTAGTTTCCAGACAGTCTTCAAGGGCAACCCCACATAGAATGAATGCAGTAATCTAATCTAGATGTTACCAGGATATGTACTACAGTGGCAAGATCTTTGTATGTTGTCTCTGGGTTGTGTTAAAACATATCTTTGTTTATTGTCTTATCATCTCACTAAAAATGGAATATGAACCATTTACTCCTTAACTTGTTCCATGGATTTTTAGTAATGTAAATATTATATTATATATCAGTATATAAGTATAATATAAGGACAATATATATATATCTTGTCCAACACTGATATATTATACAGTATAATATAAGGACAATATTAAAAAAAGACTACTTTGAGCAACACAATCCTGAGGGCCTCCAAGCACTCATGGCACCCCAAAGGGTTTCAGCAAAGTTTAGGAGACAGTCAAAAGACCCAGAAGGGGGGCCATACAGGCCATTGACCAAGCTGGCATTGCTAACAACCACACCATTGCACCCCAAGATATCACACAAGTATGACAGCAAGGTTGTGATGGACAGGGCACAATTAACCAACCAACGAGCAGCAGCAACAGGGACCCAGCCCTGCACACAGCCCAGCACAGAGGTAGGGAAGAGGTGGGGCCACACCATGGGGCCATGCCCAACACACACATCCCACCCCCTTAAAGGCACAGACCACTGTCAAGCCTTATTGAGGCAGCAGACAGAGACAGTTGGAGAACCAGCAATCAGTGCACTGAGGATGGCCCCAAATAGGGCCATCCTACTGCACGTCCCATGGAGGCAAAGAGCACAGGGAAGAAACAAGTAGAGCATGGCTGCCGTGGGGTGCCTGGCATTCAACAGCAGGCAGACCTCACAATGGCTGAGAGTGCCCCAGGAGCACACTCGGGGCTATCTTTGCTGGCAGGCCACTGCCAACAGGTCCCCGAGCAGCCCCTTGATGTATATCTACCCAACTCCAGCATCCCTAGTGAGAGCCACCAAATCCTCCAGGTACCCCTCAGCCATCGTCACAGACACCACCAGCCCCTCCGTGTTCTCTGGTGGTCTCTAGCTGCTCCTGCTTGATCTCCACCGACATAGAAGAGAGTGGAGGGGATGCACTGCACCAGCCATAAACCCTGTGCCTGGCAAGGGCTCCAAGTCCCCCATGTCCTACTGGACCATAGTGGGCACAACACCTGGGACCCAACTCAACTGCTCTACCACACTACTGACCCCCTCCCTATCCCTTGCAGCCTTCACCCCCCCCCCAAGACATTAAGTCCACCCACTGTGTTAATTCCCCCACAGCTGCTGGTTCTGCAGACTCTGAAATGCCCAGGTATACAAAGGACAGCTGTCCTGACTGCCACAGCCTGTCCTGAAGGGGCCAGGACACAAAAATGCTCCATGACGCCGGCAGAGAATGCCAAGACAAAGGAGCCTGGATGGGAAATGGAGAGCAGCGGCTCAGTCTATAGGCCTCTTGTCCACAGCCACCCCACCACGTTCTCTCCTTGCCTCCACAGCCAAGGCAATGTGGACATGACCTCCATATCCTCCTGGCACACCACCTCAAGACAGGTGGGGGCACTGGCCACTACAAGCTCCAAGGAACATTTCACACTGGTGAATGAAGGGCTTGTGATGGCACAGTCATTCTCATCCCCCAACAGCTGGCCCCATCCTCCTCAGAGCACTCGCTCTCCCAACCAATTCTTCAGCCATGGTACTGATGGCCCTGCAACAGCATCCCTGCTGAGTGGGCAAGAGGGGTGAGTAAGAGCAAGGGGAGAACAGCAAAGGGTGAGACTGCACTCTGCATTCCATGGATGTACCGTGACCGTGAGGTTACACTTCCACTGGACAAAACCTCAGTGCCATGACATCCCACCACAACAGGCAGTATCACCGAGTGAATGATGGGCCCCACACCAGGCAGACTCTCCTTCACTGCCTGTTCATACGGGATGCCCTGGGCCATGAGGGCATCCACGCGCTGGCAAGCTAGTCCAAAGAAGTCATTCCAGTGCTTCAGAGTTGACATCTACATCCAGGCTGCATGGCCCAGTACAGACACCCACTGGCACATATCCAAGTTACACCTGCAGATCAGCTAGTCAGCTCTCTGAGCACTCCCCTCCCCATTTAGGATTATGCTGTTAATCTTCATTCCTTACATATTATTTATTGAGTTACTACTTTTCTATACTGCTTTTTCATCCAAATACAGTCTCCAAAGGAGTGAACGTCACAAGTATTTGCCCTTTTCTTTCTACAAAAAATGCACTGGAAACAACCATAGATGAAAATTAAGATGTAAATTGACCTTAGTTAGATTAGAATAGTAATTGTCCTTTGTTCCTTATTATTATTAGCTTCCTTATTATTAAGGCATTTTCTTTTTTTTTTTTTTTAATAATTTTTTTATTTTTCATAACTACAAAACACTACAGACTATCACAAGGAAAGGGGAGAGGGAAGGGACAAAGGGGGGTGGAAAAAGAAAAAGGGGAGGGAATGAACTACAAACACTAAACACTACACTTCAATGTTTCCCTTCATACTGTCATAATACAAAAATAGCTCCATAGAATAATGATGGAGTGGTTAATCATACAGAGAATAAACATTTCAAAATCTGATTAAACTTTCCTCCCCCTTCTAGGTCCCGGACGCAATTCTCTCTGTGCAACTGCTGTTGCGATGCTCTCCTCCTCCCCCCCCCCCTCCGGCTCCTCCTTTTCTTCGTTCTTGGTGCAGCAGAGTTCTGGGTTTTTATTCTCAAAATCCTTTAGTTGATCTTCTGATAATATCTTATAGGCCTGATCTTTATATCTGAACCATATTCCTTCCGGGAATAACCATTTGTACTTTATTCCATGGTCCCTCAGAAGAGCTGCAAACTTTTTATATTTAAAACGCCGTTTCCGGACTAGAAATGGAACGTCCTTCAAAATCTTGACTTTCAAACCCATAAAGTCCAAATCCGCATTGTATGAGTTATATAGGATGGTGTCCCGAATCTTTTTAGATGAAAAGTCAATAATGATCTCACGAGGCAACTGTCGCTTTGTTGCATATTTTGAAGAAGCCCGACGGACCTCCAAAATGGCGCTTTTAACCTCTTCTTTAGTCGTCCTCGCGGGTGTCGCCAGTAATTCCGAGACCAAATCCCACAGATCCTCATTTTCCTCCTCTTTCACGTTTTGGAGACGCAAAATTGTCTGCGTTCGTTCCACTTGTAGCCCGATCAGCTGGTTCTCCACCAACTTCAACTCCTTTTTTGTAGCCTTCACAAGTGACGCACTTTCCAGAGCAGACTTTTCTGCCCCCCCCGCTGCTGCCTTAATGGTTTTCACCTCGCTTTCAATTAAGCCCACCCTTTGATCAGTTTCGTTCAGCTTGTCAACAAAGGGTTTTATGGCTTCCACCACCGCCCTGCGCACCAACTCTTCGAGCGACTCCCCCTTCAAGGTAGCCGAGATTGACTTACCGAGAGCGGGACTTTGCTTCTTTGCTGCCATTTTGGGGGGGGGGGGCGCCGACAAAATTCTGGAACTCAACGAAGGGGAAGAGCGAGTCTTCTTCAGATCAACCTCTCCTTCACAAACGCTTGTAGAACAGAAGGGATTCGCTTGTTTACAGGCTTCCGCCTGTTTCTTTTACTTGCCGTTTCTCGTTGCCCGGCGGCACTCGAGGCGCCGCGCACATCTGCCGGCCTCCATAGGGACAAACGGGCAATTCCCCCCCCGCATTGATTTCGGGGAGTTCTTCCCGCAGCGTCCCGGACCCTGGCTCCCTCCCTGGGAGTCCTGGGGGCTAATCCTTGCAGATCAGCCGCCCGGTCAGGGTGCCCGGTCGTTTCCTCCCGGACCAGCCGAGAGGAGCGTCCGGCATGGCTGAGAAAACGAAACCGACCTTTATTAAGGCATTTTCTATATACCTTTAAGTGAGCAACTGTTTTCTGATAAGGAGTTCTTTTTTTACTGAAGTACCAATGATTTTACGGGTTTCTTTAAAACGTATTTTCACGTTTAATTCCTGCATAACCAGTTGCTTTGCTTTTTAAAGAAATTTCATGACTACGACATAAAAGCAATGGTCAATGATTAAGGCTTTTGTGAGATGTTTAAGGTACATTTTGCACATTTACTTCACAAATCTCCAGATGCAGCTTTCTGTATGTGAATGAGGCACTGCTTTTCACCTGCTCCTTGAGGAGCTAAGCGGGCATGTGCCTTGATGTGTAGCATTTCACACATGCAGGAATGCGCAAGCTTGGTAAAAACAAAAACTATGCATATTCCTCTGCATACATCAATGATGAACATATTTTCTTGAAAACAAATTCCTTTGTAGTCTTAGCCATAATTCTGTTTAAGGCAGCAACTCGAATTTTCTGTGCTATGATTATTCAGCAGATTCAAGTAGTATTAGACTGAAACCTGCTAGCACAGCAAACAGTATTTCAGGTAAACTGGGTCATTGCCATTTCAAACAATTACAAAACTGAAGGGAAGCTTATGCAAGAGTTTTGTCCCAGCATTCTCTTTGACCTTTACATGCAGCCATCCCCCAAGCTACTTAAAGCTATCATCAAGGAAACCAATAATAAATCTCAGTTTGCTAGAAGCTATCCATTTCATTGGCCTCACTCAGGATTGTAAAAATTAACTTGACTCTTTCCTTTGTGAAAAGGAGGCACTCCTAGAATTCATTCCTTATCACCATCATCATCAATATAGTTAATGCTCAACCCAGCCAAATCTGAGGATATTTACATCCAGAGACTGGAGCCATGAATAAACAGGACAGATCTTTCTACAAACTTTAAAAAATGTCCTAGATTTCATAAAAATCTGAAAAATAAAAATAAAATGCATTGTAGGTTAAAAAAACAAAATAGAAGCAGTACCTGTAACTTTAAGAAATGGATGTCCTCAGATACTATTGTTAGGCAACCATGACAATTTTGGCAGCATTCCAGGGTTGGTTTCTGTCAGTAAAAGGCAGGGGAGGGGGCAGGGACCTTTCCAGGGATATTTTGCCTTTGAGGGAGAACTCATCAGGTCTGGGTCCAACAGCAATCACTGGACAACTTGCTATCACCCAACTTGCATGATTCACTTAGGCACAGCTGCTTGCTACTGTTCAACAACAGCCACTCTATGAAAGCCAGTGTTGTGCAGTAGCTAGAGTTTCAGATTAGGACCTCAAATTCTCATTGTGCCATGGAAATTCACTAGGTAAATTTGGACCAGTTACACATTCTCAGCCTGACTTACCTCACAGGCAGGGCAGACTAGCAATGAAGAAAACCAGGACGCCTCCTGATTGGCCAGTGGCATCGCCCATACACATCTGGATTGGGCCAGCTCTATGATAGAAGTGATGAGCCCTGCCTACCCAAGCCATGTGCAAGGCATAGAAGGCAATGCCTAGCCTACTGAGGTGAGGAAGGCAGCACCCAACCCATTTGAACGCGCATGAGGCAAGGCAAGAGAAACTATGGTCTTTGAGCTAGTAGGCTTGGCTTTTAAACCTGACCAGCAGTGTGTATGGAGGCTATTATTTATTTGTTTATTTATTTATTTTATTTTATTCAGTTTATACCCTGCCCTCCCCACAGATGGGCTCAGGGCGGCTAACAACATTAAAAAATACATTAAAATCACAAAAACATAAAATCAATAATTTTTAAAAAATCATTAAAATAGTCCAGAAGCAGGCTATTTAAACAAATATTGGGAGTCCGTATACGGGCATAGCAGATGGCCAAGGGCAGCCCCAGAAGAAGTGGTGGTCTTAGATGGAAGAAGGAGGACACCTGCTGGCACTCAGCCAAAGGCCCGGTGGAACATCTCCATTTTACCGGCCCTGCGAAACTGTAACAGGTCCTGTAGGGCCCAGATCGCCAGCGGGACAGCATTCCACCAGGCCGGGGCCAGGGCAGAAAAAGCTCTGGTTGAGGCCAGATGGATGTCCTTCAGGTGGGGACCACCAGAAGTTGCTTGTCTGCAGAGCACAACACCCTGCAGGGAACATAATGGAAGAGGCAATCCCGCAGGTATGCAAGTCGCAGTCCGTGAAGGGCTTTAAACATCAAGGTTAACACCTTGAACCAGCAGCTTTCTTTCCAGGGCCATTTTTGTTTCCCGATCCATCCCTGTATAGAGCTAATACCAATGGCATGGGTGAGGTGTTCTAGATTAGAAAAAGTATGAGGGAGGCAATGATGACATCTCCTTCCTTCCGCTACTACTGTCCTGATCAAACTTTCAGCCCCACATGGTTGCTCTGAAGAAAAAAACAGGAGATTCTGGTCACAGGTCTCCTTCATCACTAGTCATCTGCCTGAGCTGCTGTTGGTTTTAAAAACAAAACTGCAGAGGAAACTACCATAGAATTGTTATTAACATCTGATTTGGCTAAGCATTCCAGAAGAAATGGCAAGAGATGCAAGAAGAGAATAAAATGTCTCACTTTTGAAGCGTATCTTTGCGAAAGCACTAATTTTTATTCACATCTTTGTAGTTTGAATATTTGCTTAAAACCATATATTCAGTTTTTAAATACTGCTCTGCTGCTTTTTAACCAGCAAATGCAGCCCATACACTACATCTCAGATGCAGAAGGGGTAGCACTAACCTACTGGGTGTGAAAGCTTCCAGGGTTCATATGTGAAACCAGCGGCCTAGCCTGGTCTACCACCGCCCAGGGAAAGAGGTGGTTCTCTTTACCCCTGTGGGTGCAAAGCATACACGCCCTCCAGCCCTGTTTGATGACATCACTTTAGTGACATTATGTTACAGGGGCACTCCCCCTCACTCAGGCCTGCCTTCCCACTCGCCACCCCACCGCCGGCAAAGGGACGGGAAGGCAAGCGAGGAGGCAGCCCGCTTCCCCACTTGTCTCCTCGCTTCCCCACCTGCTACGCCGCCAGGGCACCCGGCAGTGACAGTGAAGGGGTGAGAAGGCAAGTGAGGAGGCAGCCCGTTTCCCCGTTTGCCTCCCCGCTTCCCCGCCTGCCACGCTGCTGGGCCACCTGGTGGCTCCAGCGAAGCAACGGGAAGGTGAGCAGCAAGGAAGCCTGCTTCCCCGCTTGCCTCCAGGCTTCCCCGCCTACCGCACCGCTGGGGCACCCAGTAGTGCCGGCGAAGGGGCGAGAAGGCAAGCGAGGAGGCAGGCCGCTTCTCTGCTTGCCTTCCAGCTTCCCCACCTGCCATGCCGCTGGGCTGCCCAGTGGTTCCAGCGAAGCGATGGGAAGGCGAGCAGCAAGGAAGCCTGCTTCCCTGCTTGTCTCCCTGCTTCCTCACCTGCCACGCCACCAGGGTGCCTGGCAGCACCGGCAAAGGGATGAGAAGGCAAGCGAGGAGGCAGCCTGCTTTCCCCGTTTGTCTCCCCACTTTCCCTGCCTGCCATGCCACTGGGGCACCCGGCGGCTCCGGCCAAGGGACGGGAAGGTGAGCAGCGAGGCACCCTACTTCCCAGCTTGCCTCCCAAGCTTTCCCACCTACCACGTCACAAGGGTGCACAGCAGTGCCTGTGAAGGGGCTAGAAGGCAAGAGAGGAGGCAGCCCACTTCCCCACTTGTCTCCCCGCTGCCTGCTGCACTGGCAGGATGCCTGGCGGATCTAGTGAAGGGACGGGGAGGTGAGCAGGGAGGAAGCCTGCCTCTCTGCTTGTGTCCCCACTTCCCTGCCTGCTGCAAAGGGGCAGCCTACCTCCCCGCTTGCCTCCTCGTCTGCCACGCCGCTGGGGTGGGGGGACCCGGCAGTGCTGGTGGAGGGGTGAGAAGGCAAGCAAGGAGGCAGCCCACTCCCCTGGTTGTCTCCCCACTCAGCCCCTGAGGCAATCCTCACGCGTGCACCCCGGGCTGCGCAATGACATCATCGCGCGATGAAGTCATCGCGCAGTGACGCCGGTGTCAGACTGTGGCTTATTAAAAGTTGCAATCCAGACTATCTCTTGCAATTAGACATGAGTCCATTGGTTCCAAAAGATTTTACTGAATAAAAACAACCATTATAGTCCACTGGCCAAGATTCAATATCCTGGCTGGTACACATATATTGTTACGAATGAAGGTAAGGGTTCAGATACAGAATAGCATAGCCCAGCAAATCCCATCCTCCCCCCACAGTTCTCAAAACATGCGGCTTGAAGCTGAGAGAATGAAACTTTCCCAAGGCTGGAAAGGCTGTAGTCAAAACAGTGCTCTTTTGCTGAGATAAGTGTTGCTGGACTGCTTGGCACCTGCAAGGGAAGAGCTTAAAACACTGACAGCATTAAAATGGAGTCTCTCTGGTCAGAATACACAAGGAACCTGACATTTCTGCCCCCTCTAAAATGCCCTTCCCCCCGGCTTGAAAGGGTAGAGATTGTGAAAGGATTGGATTAATCAAGGGGCATGAACATGAATATCCTCCACCCACTCATCAAACCCAGAATCAAAGTCCTTCCACCTAATAAGGTAAAACAGCCTATTACGTTTGATTTTAGAGTCCAAAATCTGTTGTACTTCATAATGGACTTGGTCATCGATTAAAGTTGGAATGGGAGGAGCACGGGTGTGCCATTGGTCTGCTGGAGGGACTCTCTTCAGCAAGCTGATGTGGAAAGTCGGATGGACGTGACGAAGGTTTTTTGGCAAATCGAGTGCTACGGTCACTTTATTAATGACTTTCCTGATTGGAAAGCGTCCCAGGTATTTCAGTACTAATTTGCGGCCGGTTTGGGTGACTTTCAAATTCTTTGTAGATAAATACACGAGGTCTCCGGGTGGCAATTCCCAGTCGGCCGCACGATGGCGATCCGCGTACTTTTTATAGTCCTGCTTGGCTTTGTTAAGATGCTGTTGAATAAGCGTCCATTGCTGAGCTGCCTCCCCCCACCATTCTGAAACATCATGGGAGGCAGTTGCAGGGGGGAGAGCTTCAAAAGGAAATGGTTTAAAATGGTAGCCATACACAACTTTGAAGGGTGTTTCTCCGGTAGATGAATGTACACTATTGTTGTAAGAAAATTCAGCAAAAGGTAACAAATCAATCCAATTGTCCTGTTGAAAATTAATATAGCAACGGAGGAACTGCTCTAATAATTGATTAGTTTTTTCGGATTGCCCGTCGGTTTGCGGATGATGTGCGGAACTTAAACCTTGTTCAATTCCCATTAGTTGCATAAGCTCCCGCCAGAAGTTGGCAACGAATTGTCTGCCACGGTCGGATATCACCTTAGACAGAAAAGAATGGAGTTTTACAATGTATTTCAGAAAAATATCTGCCAATTTCTTTGCCGAAGGCATTGTGGTGCAAGGAATGAAGTGAGCTTGCTTAGAAAACAGATCCACAACCACTAAAATGCAAGTGTGATTTTGAAGGGGGGAAGATCTGTGATAAAATCCATAGAAATAATTTCCCATGGTCTATTTGGAGTCTCAAGGGGTTGTAAAAGTCCAGGGGGTTTGCCCTTCCGCGATTTAGCGCTGAGACAAATGGGGCATGAAGCTACGTATTGTGAAATGTCTTTGCGCATGCCCGGCCACCAAAATTGCCTCTGAACCAGATGAAGAGTTTTTAAATATCCATAGTTTCCAGCTGTTGGGGCATCGTGACAGTGATGTAGTACTTCTTTTCTTAACGTCTTGGGTACATAGAATCGATTACCCCAAAGCCATTCCCCCTGTTCAGATTGAACTAATTTGTCTTTGGGAATATTATCCCCCTCCTTTTCGACTTCGCTTTTCAGTTTTTGTCTCCACCCATTGTCTGCTTGAGGAGGTTGCGCCGTGCGACTGCGCGTAGTAACCACACCCCCTAGTTGAGTAGGCGAAAACACTGTGTCTATTGTCTCCTCCCGCTTGCTTTTATGTTGGGGCATGCGCGAAAGGGCATCTGCTAAAAAATTGGTTTTGCCTGGTAGGAATTGGAGGGTGAAGTTGAATTTTGAAAAGTATTCCACCCATCTCAATTGTTTGGCGTTGAGCCTTCGGGGACTACGTAACGCTTCTAAATTTTTATGATCGGTCCAAACTTCAAACGGATGACGCGCCCCTTCTAGCCAATGTCTCCAAGTGGAGAGCACCGCTTTTACAGCAAATGCCTCCTTCTCCCACACATTCCAATTTCTTTCGGCTTCAGTAAATTTACAAGAAAGGTATGCACAGGGTCTGAGAATATTGTCTGTTCCTCGCTGGAGAAGGACGCCTCCAATTTCCGTATCGCTGGCGTCCACCTGCACTATGAAGGGGCGATTTTCATCGGGGTGCTGCAGCACTGGTTCGGATACGAATTGCTGCTTTAATTGATTAAAAGCTAATTGGCATTGTGGCGTCCAATTCAGTTTAGCTTTTGGCTGTTTAGCTTGCTCCCCTTTATCTTTTGTTTTTAGGAGTTCAGTGAGGGTAAGAGTTATTTGGGCAAAGTTTTGTATAAATTCTCTATAGAAATAGGCAAACCCCAGGAAGGATTGTAGTTCTGTACGAGTTGTGGGGGTTTGCCAGTCTTGAACAGCTTTGACTTTGCCCGGATCCATTTTCAACCCATCTTTTGAGATACAATATCCCAAATAAGTAAGTTCAGTTTTGTGGAATTCACATTTAGACAGTTTGATGGGTAGTTTATTACACATGAGAGTAGTTAATACTTGCTGCACTAGGCGAACATGTTCTTCTTCAGAATCAGAGTAAATTAACACATCATCTAGGTAAACAACTACCCCCTTGTACAAAAATTTGTGCAGTACTTCATTGATCATGGACATGAAAACCGAAGGGGCCCCGGACAAGCCAAAAGGCATAACTAAATATTCATATTGTCCCAATGGCGTATTGAACGCGGTTTTCCATTCATCCCCTTCTCTTATACGAACGTGGAAATAAGCATCTTTTAAGTCCAATTTTGTGAAGATCTTACCTTGGGCCACGACGTTGAGAAGATCCCTGATGAGAGGAATGGGATAGGCGTTTGTGGATGAGACTGCATTAAGCCCTCTGAAGTCTGTGCACAGTCTCAAACCCCCATCTTTCTTTTTTACAAACAGTACTGGTGCAGCATGGGGGCAGTTTGCTGGTCGGATAAATCCCCTTTGGAGATTGGTGTAAATGAATTTGCGGAGCTCCTCTCTCTCATTTGGGCTCATAGGGTAAAGTCTACCTTTGAGTAAGGTGGCTCCTGGGATAAGTTCCACTGCACAATCAGTTCTTCTATGGGGAGGTAAGGTGTTGGCCTCTTCCTCGGTAAAAGCTTGCAAATAGGCTCTGTACGGTTTGGGTATTTGATTAATTTCCTCCTGGGTCAGGAGTGCAAGCTCTGTGAGGGTAGGATTATTACCCCAATTCTGGTTCCAACGATGTGATTTGCAAATATCCGTTTTGAATGTGATGCTTCCAGCTGCCCAATTAATGTCCGGGTTGTGATCCCACAACCATCTGCTTCCCAAAATTAACGGGTACTTTGCTGTAGAGCTAATTACAAAGGATCTTGTCTCCCAGTGTTGGCCCATGCCTGTAATAACTGGTACTGTTTCAGTGGTAACTGGATTCATATTAGTGCCATCCATTTGCTCAAAAATGACCGGATTTTCGAGTTCTCGTACTGGGAGTACTAGTCCATTCACCAAAGCTGGTGCAATTATGTCTCTGGAGCACCCAGAGTCAATGAGCGCTTGCACTCGAATGTGAGTCTTTCTTTCCGGATTAACTAGCGTAACAGGCATGAATAGTATGGACCCTTGAGGTCTATCCACTATGGGAACTGACTGAGTATTGATCTGCCGTTTGGGTCCGCTTACGACAGATCCATCTCGTTTCCCGAGTTGGGACTCTCGGGCGCTTTTTTGCCGATTAGAGCGGTTGGGTCAAAGTCCATAACTTCCTCCAGCTCTAATTCTCTTTCGGGAGGGTTTCTTCTGAACGTACCTCTCCCACGCGAAGTTCGCAGAGTGGGCGTCGGACGGGACGGCTGAGGGAGGGTGGCAGGGGCCAGACGCCTTGGTGGGAACGGAGTTCTTTGCACAGGCCGGAAGGGACATTGCGCTGCGAAGTGGCCGCTTTGTCCACACTGTAGACACAGTCCTTGTTGCCATCTAGCATCTCTCGCTCCTCTAGTTGCGTATCCTGCCCCTCTGCCCCCTCTGACAATTATGGAGGTTCGGCGGCTGCCGCTCGCCTGCTGTTGCTCAACCAGACGCACTTCTTGCATCTGGTTCTCTACTTCACAAGCTAATTGAATCCAACCCAAAAGTGTGGGGGGATTATCTTGCATAAGGGCTCGATCCAACAGTCTGGGATTCATGCCTTGCTTGAACATGATTATTTTGGTGGATTCCTGACACCTTGGGCATTTGGCAGCTGTCGGAATTTTGTAACATAGTCTCTAGCCGACATGCTACCTTGCCTGATCGATTGTAATTCCGTTCGGGCTCTGCTCTCCTCTAACGGGTCTTTGTATTGTGCTTGAAGTGCATTTACTAACCCTTGTAGAGAATCTAATTCTGGGGCCCCCAAAGCGTATAATGCTACATACCATTCAGCGGCTTTTCCTTGCAATCGGGATCCCAAATGCTCAATTTGACTAGCTTTGTCATCGAACAAGTGTCCCCAACGATTGAAAAATTGCAGGGCTTGCACTAGAAAAAATCCCAACTTCGAGGGATCCCCATCGAAAGTAGCTTCCAACTTCACCCATCCCATCGGTAATTCTTGAGGTCTGGGCGCTGGTGCTGGGGGTGGGTGATATGGTACAGGCACCCATTCCTGCCTTGGCGGCCAGTCAGGTTGGCGCGGGAGCGGTTGCATAGGAGGGAGTTGGGGTCTTGGCTGCGGGACTCTGTGGGGCCTCGGTATTGGAGGAGCTTGTGGCTGTGGCTGAGGTCTCTGCGGTCGCGGGGCTGGGGGGCCTTGTGGAGGCGGACCTCGCAGTCTAAACGGTGGAGGAAGTCTAGGCCCTGGCGGCCCCCGTGGCAGCCCCCGTGGTGGCGGAGGGAGTGCCGGAGCCTCGTCTTGCGGCTGTACCGGGCGGATTGGAAGCTCCTGTGGCTGCTCTTGGGGTTGCCCCAGCGGTAACTCTTGGGGCTGCTCCTGCGGTTGTTCTTGTGGTTGGTCTGGCGGTGCCTCTTCCTCGTCTTCCTCATCTCGTGGCCCTCTTGGCTCCTCTAGGGGAAGTTCCTCCGGTCTCTCATCTGCTGGCCCCGGAGGTCGCTCCGGAGGATGTACTGGCTGTTGCTGATCGTCGGTAGGTATCAGCGGTTGTCCCCTCGGGATCAAAGCTTGTAGGGCAGCCAGATTACACTCCACAACTCAGCCGGGAGCCCCTTCCAGTTGGGTTGGGGCTTCCTCAGATCCTCCTACAACAAGTACGGAGAGTAAATGAACCGCATGTGCTAAACTCTCCTCCATGGTACAAAGTCTTTCTTCGAGTATTTGTACTCGTTCTAGGGCTGCCGTGGCCCCCTCTTCAGCATACTCTTGGGGAGTTTCCCTGGGAACTTGAGTAGTTTCCATATATTCTGTGTAAGACGCTGTAGCACGGGGCCAAGGTCGGATTCCTCCCATGCCCTGAACCCCGTTACCTTGCTCCATTTCTGATCTCCCCGCCAATATCCCTTTGGTCAATCCAGTTACCACCGAGATTCTAGCATCTACTGCCAAAGTTCGACTTTGCAATTGTACCCAACTCTGTTCGGTTGGCTCGCGTTGCCCCATCCACGGGGTACTCTCTGCATAATCCCAACTCATCACATCGCGACGGGAGGTTTCCCACACCTGGGTGCTCTCTGCAGCTCTCCGGTTCCATTCAAGTTGATCGGCTTCTCGATTCCAGTGGTACCACGGCTTGTTACCTAGATGCTCGGGTATAGAGCCGATACTTCTTTTCCCGTCCATCTGTGACTTAGTAAACACCGCACTTGTCCTCCTTTCCCTCGTGTCGCACGGCCTCAAGCCCCACTGCCTCGGCGTAGGCAGAGATATCAGAGGTTCTGCTGCCGCCCTGGGCCTACCTTCGGCTCTATCAGGTGAGAGGGTAATCAGAGCCGTACGTCTGGGCTCCGTCCCTCCCTGGACGGGTCCCGTAGGTTCCAGTCCTTCCGAACCAGGGGAGGCGTAGGGATCAAACAAAGGGTCCCTGTTGGGAGCGCCCTTGGAATCCGTCTGCCCCGGTTTAGGCATTGGAACAGATGTGATTTGTAACAAAATGTCAGACTGTGGCTTATTAAAAGTTGCAATCCAGACTATCTCTTACAATTAGACATGAGTCCATTGGTTCCAAAAGATTTTACTGAATATAAACAACCATTATAGTCCACTGGCCAAGATTCAATATCCTGGCTGGTACACGTATATTGTTACGAATGAAGGTAAGGGTTCAGATACAGAATAGCATAGCCCAGCAAATCCCATCCTCCCCCCACAGTTCTCAAAACATGCGGCTTGAAGCTGAGAGAATGAAACTTTCCCAAGGCTGGAAAGGCTGTAGTCAAAACAGTGCTCTTTTGTTGAGATAAGTGTTGCTGGACTGCTTGGCACCTGCAAGGGAAGAGCTTAAAACACTGACAGCATTAAAATGGAGTCTCTCTGGTCAGAATACACAAGGAACCTGACAGCCGGGGCCATTCACTGGCGGGTGGCTGGGGCGGCATGAGGAGTTCGCCCGTGCTCCACCCGCCGCCCCAGCCGCCTGCCGTCCCTGGCCTGCGGCTGCTGCCCCCACCCGGGGGCGGGTGGCAGCAGTGGCGGTGCAGGGCTGGCCGGCGGCAGCGCTGCATGTGTCCCCGCCCCCAGCACCCTCTCAGGCACCCCCTCTGGCCCTGCAGCCCCCGCGGCCCCTGCCTCACAGCCTCAATGGTGGCCGGCCCTGTCTCCACTTCACCTGCCATGCAGCTGGGGTGCCTGGCAGTGCCGGCGAAGGGGCGAGAAGGCAAGTGCGGAGGCAGCCCACTTCCCCACTTGTCTCACCGCTGCCTGCCGCACTGGTGGGATGCCTGGCGGATCCCGTGAAGGGACGCGGAGGTGAGCAGGGAGGCAGCCCGCCTCTCTGCTTGTCTCCCCGCTTCCCTGCTTGCTGCGAAGGGGCAGCCCGCCTCCCCGTTTGGGGCGAGAAGGCAAGCAAGGATGCAGCCTGCCTCCCCACTTGCCTCCTCGCTTCCTCGTCTGCCACGCTGCCGGGTTGCCCGGCAGTGCCAGTGAAGGGGCAAGAGGACAAGTGAGGAGGAAGCCCACTTTCCTGCTTGCCTCCCTGCTTCCCCACCTGCCACGCCGCCAGGGCGCCCAACAGTGCCGGGAAGGTGCAAAAAGGCAACTGAGGAGGCAGCCCACCTCCCCACTTGCCTCCCTGCTTTGCCACTTGCCATGCTGCCAGGGCTCCTGGCAGTGCCAGCGAAGGGGCGAGAAGACAAGTGATGAGGCAGCCGGCTTCCCCGCCTGCCATGCTGCTGGGCCGACCAGCGGCTCGGGTGAAGGGATGGGAAGGCGAGCAGCGAGGCAGCCTGCTTCCCCGCTTGCCTCCAGGCTTCCCCGCCTGCCGTACAGCTGGGGCGCCCGCTAGTGCCGGTAAAGGGGCAGGCAGCGCTGGCAATGGGGCGAGAAAGCAAGAGAGGAGGCAGCCCGCTTCCCCGCTTGTCTCCCTGCTGCTTGCCGCACTAGCGGGGTGCCCAGTGGCTCCAGTGAAGGGATGGGCGAGCGGGGAGGCAGCCCGCCTTTCTGCTTGTCTCCCTGCTTCCCCGCTCGCCTCCCTGCTTCCCTGCATGCTATGCCATGGGGCACTTGGCAGTGCTAGTGCTTGCCTCCCCGATTCCCCGCCTGCCATGCCGCCGGGGCAACCAGCAGTGCCTGGGAAAGGGAGAGAAGGCAAGCGAAGAGGCAGCCCGCTTCCCTGCTCGTCTCCCCGCTGCCTGCCATACTGGCAGGGCGCCTGGCAGCTCCGGTGAAGAGACGGGGAGGCGAGCTGGGAGGCAGCCCCGCCTCTCTGTTTGCCTCCCCACTCATTTCCCCGCCTGCAGCGCAGCCGGAGCACCCTTTTTGCTGGGCACCAAGGCAGGTGGCAGCGGCAAAGGGGCGCTCGAGGAGGGGGGGGGGGGCATGGACCAGGCGCTCCTCAAAATTTTGTGCGGGGGCAGCTGCCCCCCCCCCCCAATCCCCCACACGCTATGCCTCTGTGTGAAACCACTACACGTGGAGTTCTTCCCACCATGTAAACGCAGTCGTGGAGAATCCTTCCCCAGTTGGATGCCATTATACGCAGGTAGCCACCTAAAGCACAGAAAAGCGTTACAAGTAACCTAAAGCCCTCTCCCCCTGTTCTCGACTGCCGCCTTTACCGGCTTTTCGCTTTCACCTGTCGTCTTCTCCCTCCCTCGCCTGCCCGCCTCTTCCTTTCACTTCCCTCCACCAGGCGGTCTCGACTTTTCCGCCCCTCCCACCCTTGCCTGCTGCCTTTGCCCGCGCTGCTCTCACTAGCTGGCTGCTGAATTTCTTCCGGCAAGCTTTGCAGGGCTGTGTGTGATTCGGCGGGAGGCGGCGGTGGAGCCCGATTCAGCGACCGGGCTTGAGCGCAGCGGGCGCCGTGAGTACCCTGCAACCAAAAGCGCCATTTTCATCCTGTATATAGGCTCTGCCCTCCCTCCTGAAGGTTTTAAACCAGTAGAAATTCAGCTTTTTGAAGCGGCGGGTTCTTCTTTCTCAGCTACTGCAAGCGGAGGTATTGAATGGGAGGGGGAAGGGGGCTTATGTGGAAATATCGCTCTGTTATATCTCTGCGGGAAGTTTTTTCCCTTCGCTGTTATACCCAAGGTAGGTGCCTCCAAATGGGGCGCTGGCTGCCCGTTCAGAGGTTGTTCTCTGGATGCAGCAGTCTTGCCTCGCCAACAATAAAATCATGAAGGGAGGGCACAATGGGATGCTAAAATGGTGCAGGTATTCTCAGAACGGGGAAGCGGCTTGCCCCAACACATTTCTGAACTGGTCATCTTTGGACATCATCCCAGAGTGTACTTCTGTGTATGGATTCCCTCATAAATTGATCTACTGCAATGATACTGAGAGAAGGGAAGCATTGTTGTTGTTGTTTTTTAAGAAAAACCTTCAAGGACAGATGTTTGTCCCAATATCATTCTTTCCTTCTCACTCCCATCCGATTTTGCATTTAATGAAATGCATAACAGCAGATATTTGAATGAGGACATCCATGAAAGTATATAGAGCTGAGGCATGCAGATTTTTTAAAAAATACCAAGTAGAACTACAATAGGTTTCTTAGGAGTGTAACAGCTGCCTTTGGAAACAACATAAAGGGGTACAAACTAAGTGCTCTGTAGCAAAAACAGGAAGTTTATAAGGTACTTTAGACCTTATTAGCATTGCAGAGAACAGGCGAGGTATTGAAAGGTGGTGAGGCTTCTGCTGTGCTGGCAGGAGCTTGTTTTAAATCTGTAACATCTGGAAGTGACTTCAGCATGGAATGATGAAATCCTCCTTTAAATTTACACACCAAAGATGGCTGCTCTGATGAGAAGGCTGCCTCAGCAGAGGCACTGTCAATGAGCTGTAGTTTTTGTTGCTAGGTTACATCAGGACTTATTTTTCCCCTTACAGAAATGCATCTTGCAGTGTTGATGTTTCGAACTCCACCCCCCCCCAATGCATTTCTTCTATTGATGCATGTAGTTTTCCTAATGCATTGTGGGAAAGTGTATATTGCAGACAAAGCAGCTGATGCACATGAATGCCAGTACAGCTGATTTCAAATAAAAGAAAATTGGCAACTATTCCTCCCCCTTGTTTGATTAATGAATTGCATCAATTGTACTTACCAATCATCAGCTCTCCTGCCTGACTTTGTCCAACTGGGGCTGCAAGCAGGGAAGGACGCAGGGGACGCCATTGCCAAATGAGACAAATGAAATCTGAAATGCATAGCTTCAAAGTCTGATTGTTACTGTTTTCAAAACTGCCCTAAGCAGAGTTTCAGTAGATATGAGGTGAGATCCTCTGAAATCACACAGAGGCCCTGATGTTTTCAGCTGTCTCTCCTACAAAATGTTGCATTGTCCCTCATTGTTCAGTTAGTGCATCATATCCAAAGTATGAATAAATCATTTGTTAACACATGTTGTTATTGAAATTCCTCATTTTAATCTTTTCTCCTGAAATTTCATCATCATCTTGTTGCTTCACTCCAGTTATCAATGTAAATGCAGTGTGTTGCACAGATATCTTTATCGTAGGGACTGCCAAATTATGAGATTCATATTTAAAGCAACTTTATTTACAGGGACCAGAAATAATAATCCACCACTAATACTTGCAAAAAGGTCATGGTTTTACACAAGGTAGTATTATTGGCTGCACATTGTACCTAGTTAATTTAAAACGTATTCAACAGGCTCTATGCGTTTTCAGAAGGGAAACCTTGTAGTCTACTGGCAGGTTGATTATGTGATATTTTTCATCTGTTCTGGGATGTCAGCCAAGGTTTCTGGTGTTAGATGTTGTAATGGCAGTATTGAAGACTGGCAAATACACATGCAGCATGTGTGAGAGAACTCAGCATACCCTATTATAGTGTATAAGTATTTTGTATGTGTAATTATAGGGGAAGAGAGCACTCAGGATAACATACACTATGCACATGTTAGACTTTTCTGATGGAGCAGCTTTTAACTGCATTAAATGAAGGAGTTTTAGAAAATAATGTCAACTTTCATTCAGTTTACAGGCTTGGTGTCCATTTTACAGTTACTTTCATAAACTGTCAGTATTGAGAATGGTATTATTTTGCAGTGGAATTTAGAATAATTAGTGTATGAGCAGTGATGGCCATGCCTTATGTGCTGTGTGAAGAAACACTTCCTTTTTCACTCTGCTTCAGTGGATGATCCTGGGTTTTAGTATTATGAAAGAGGGAGAAAAGCTGCTCCCAGTCCACACCATGCATAATTTAATAGGTATCTATCATACCTCCCCTCTTTTTTTCCCTAAGATAATTAGCCCTAATCTGAGGACTAGAACAACAGCTCTAAGCCAATCTTCATAGGACAGTTGCTCTAGACCCCTGATCATTTTGGTTGCTTTTTTTCTGAACCTTTTTAAAGCTCAAAAATATACAATATACAATATTTTAAAGCTCTACAAAATTATTCAAGTGTGCTGACCAGAATTGTCCACAGTATTCCAAGTGTGATCTCACCGCATATTTCTATAAGGGCAGTATGATACTAGCAGATATATTCTCTGTTCCTTTTCTAATTATGCACAGCATGGAATACACCTTTCTCACAGTAGCCTCATACTGGGTTGATATTTTCATTTAGCTATCTACTACCATCCCAAAATCCATTTATTGGTCTGTCACTGTCGGCCCAAATCCCATCAGTGTATACGCGAAGTTGGGATTTTTTGCCTCCCTTGCTCACACTGAATCTCATTTGCCATTTTAATTCCCCCAGTTTGGCGCTCTTTGCAATACATTTTTGTTTTGACCACTCTAAATAATTTGGCGTCATCTGCAAATTTGGCCACCACAGTACTCACCTCTAGCTCCAGGTCATGAATGAATAGGTTGAAAAGCACCAGTCCCAATACATATCCTTGAGGGACCCTTCTGCTCATATCCCATCATTGTGACAACTGTTTCCCTTTTTTTAGCCAGTTTCCAGTCCACAAGAGGACTTGTTCTCCTACCCCATGACTGTAGAGTTTACTCAGAAGTCTTTGCTGGGGGAATTTGTCAAAAGCCTTTTGGAAATTCAAATAAACAGTGTCAACCTATTCATTCCTGTCCACAGGTTTATGAAAGATTAGTGAGACAAGACTTACCTTTGCAGAAGTAATGTTGATTTTTTGTTTAGCAGGGATTACCCTTCTAGATACTTGACAATTTTATCTTTAATAATGCTTTCCATCAGTTTGCCCAGAACTGGCCTATAATATTCTAGATCCCCTTTGTATGCCTTTTTTAAAGTACGTGTTACACTGGCCTTTCTCCAGTCCTCCAGCACAGAGGCTGATCTTAAGGACATGATACGTATCTTACTTAGAGTCTCTCTACACAACACATCTTACTCAAGAACGCTCAAGTATAGGGAGATGCAATGCTGACCGCAGGGCCGGCGCCACCGTTGAGGCTGGGGACGGAGGGGGTGCCGGGGGCGGAGGCGCTCATCCCGCGCCACCGTCAGCCAGCCCCGCACCACCACCGGCCAGCCCCGCACTAAAATCACTAAAAGAGAACTCCTTTTTAAAAAGGCAATAGATAGTCTTTCATTTTCACATTGAGTAATTGAGCACAGGCTACTTTTTAACAGTAGATTTCTTTTTAACTCTGCTTTTGGAATCATGGTAAAGGAAATGGATATAAATTTTCAAAGGCAGACTCATGCAAAATCTTTTATATCAATGCAACTTTTAGTCTGATTTTTACATTCCTTCAAAATAAAGAAAGAAACTTGGGAGCTATTTTTCTTTGTAACATTCTGTGGTTTTAAGAGCCACTGAATGCTCCACAAGAAAGAGGGTTCACAAAACCCCAGTTGCTATACGCCACGTAGATTAAAAAATGCAACCTCATTCTCGACTATCCCTCCTGGCTTAAAATTTCCTGTTTTAAGAACAAACATCCACGAATAGAAGGCTCATTCATCACTACTTATATTTTCTCATATTAGAAGCAGACCTGGACTTTGTCAGATACAGTGAGAACTAGAATGTTGTGGATGCTACAATTGTAAGCCAGGAATTTCCTGATTCAGAACTTGTCGTGGCCTTAGACTACTATCTCTCAACATCAAAAAATTTCTCTTCTGAACTGTAAATTTGAGATCACTAATTTATGATCACTATAATTAGTAAATATCCTAGCTTAATCTGGATCTCCGAGCCTTTGTACAGGGTTTTACCTCTCTATAGTTATTGAATATCTTGCCTAAACCCATGACCCTTATTTTAAAAAAATTACATTATGCTTTCTCTGTATCCTGTGAGAGGATGGAACCTCTGACATTTCCACATCCACTATGCAAACAGTCCTTTTGACAAAGATGCACCTCTGAATAATTTAGGATAGGTATCTTTGTGCTACAACTCCCCTCTTCTCCCTACCCCCCTCCCTGTTTCAATTTGTAATTATAGTTATGAAGTTATCTGCAAAATGATTATACGTTTCTTGCATTTTTAATAATAATAACAACAACATCGAATTTATATACCGCCCTCCTCCTAATGCCCACTCAGAGCGGTTTACAAAGTATGTCATTATTTTCCCCACAACAAACACCCTGTGAGCTATGACTAGCCCAAGGTCACCCAGCTGGCTTCAAGTGGAGGTATCGGGAATCAAACCCAGCTCTCTAGATTAGAGTCCCACGCTCTTAACCACTACACCAAACTGGCTGTTTTTAATTTTTATTTATAGAACGTTTTTGAAATATCCATAACAACAACAAAGAACATTTGATGTAATTATGTCACAGCACAAACAAGCAACAACTGTGTCTACAAACATAAGAATCAAGAGATTTAAATATACATAAACACTCTAAAAGTACACAAGAGAACAGTTTATGGACGTATCATAAGGCTTTGGTAGGTTTAAGTTATTAAAGTAGTCTAGAAACAGCAGCCACTATTCCAGGAATGTGGACTGGAATGACGGATTGTCCATGGACTGGAGACTGTCCAAGACCTTGTCCGTAATGAAAAAGTCCCACAATTTCTTGTGCCACATTAATATAGATATTAATATTAATATAGCAATTAAGGCATTGGCTGCGGAGAGCATAACAAAGATTAACATTTTTCTTGTATTGGGTAGGGAAGGGTCTTCCCATAGGCCAAGGAGAATTAGCTTGGGCTGTAATGGAACAGTATAACCAGTTATTGATTTGATATGAGACAATCAGCTTCCAAAATGATTGTATTTTGCAGCATTGCCTCCAACAATGGAAGTAACTACCGGTCTGATCACAGTTTCTCCAGAAAAGAGTTGAAGAAATTGGCTTGATATGGTGGAGTTGAAGAAAGGTTAAATACCACCATGACATAAGTTTGAAAGACAGTATTCTAATGTTAATAGCTTTAGATTGTAGTGTTTTGCCATGCCAGATTAGATCCCATTGAGAATCTGTCAAGGTTAAAGAAAGGTCCTTGTGCCATTTATGTTGATAAGACAGTTGAGGGGTTGTGTCTAGAGATGGACACGAACCTGAATACGAACCAAAAAATCCCCACGAACCAGCACGGTTCATGAGTCGCGAACCAGTGGTTCGTGGAAGCTCGTTTCCATGAACTTCCACAGAACTGGTCCACTGGTTCGTATTAAAGGGCAATGCCCCTTTCCCTGCCACTGCAAAGCAGCAGGGAAAGGGCCAGTTTAAATGGCCATTTCCCCGGGGAAATGGCCATTTAAACTTTTCCTGCCGCTTGCAAGTGGCAGGTCTCTTTAAACTATCAGCTGGTAGGTGGCAAGGGGGATCCCCCCTCTCCACTTGCCAGCTGATAGTTTAAAGGGACCTGCCTCTTGCAAGCGGCAGGGCCCTTTAAATGGCCCAAACCCCAGCCCCAGCCCCCCACTTACTTTGGCTCTGCTGCTTGGGTGGTGGAGGCTGCAAGCCAGCAGCAGAGGCTTCAGCCTTCTCTGCTGCCCTGCGGGGCAGTAGCCTCCTCCCTCTCCTCTAGCGAGGGGCAGGAAGGCCATTTTTGGCCTCCTTTACTGCTGCGCGGGCCTGCAGGGCGGCAAAGGAGGCCAAAAATGGCCTTCCCGACCCCCACAAGGCCGCCACCGCAGCCATTTGAGGGGAGGAAAGGCCGTTTTCAGCCTCCTCCACTGCTCCACGGGCCCACACAGTGGCGAAGGAGACCAAAAACAGCCTTCCCGCCCCTCACGAGAGGAGGGGAGGCCACGGCCCCACGTGGTGGAGAACGCTGGAGCCACGATACAAGGTAAGTCTGGGGGGGCTGCAGCTGGGGGGGGTGGGGGTCTGGAGTTTGTGGGCTTTGGGCTGTTTAAAGGGCCCTGCCCCTTGCAAGCAGCAAGTCTCTTTAAACTATCAGCTGGCAGGCGGTGGGGGGGATTCCCCCCTGCCTGTCAGCTGATAGTTTAAAGGGACCTGCCGCTTGCAAGCAGCAAGAAAGGGGCATTTAAACCCTTTAAACTATCAAATGCCCCTTTCCCTGCTGCTGCTAAGTGGCTTTAAAACCCATGAATCACGAACTGGTTCGCAAACTTGCCCCAGTTTGTGGAAGTTCCTGGTTCGTGGAAACCCCATGAACCACATGGTTCAGGTTTTTTGTGGTTCGTGCCCATGTCTACTTGTGTCTTTAGAGAGGAGGGAGTTATATATAATAAAAATAAGGCCTTTTCTAGGGAGTTTGGGCAATTTCAGAAGGGACTCAATGTTAGTAAGCGTGCATTGAAAGTTAGTTCTCATTTTAAGATTATCCAGAAAATGTTTAATTTGGAGATACTGAAACCAAGGTAACTTGATAGGAGTATCTTTTTCCAGTTGTTTTTTATCCAGAAGGATGCCTCTTTTAGTTAATACATTTCTTGCTTTTGATGAAAGTGAGGTTTAACTCATGAATGCTGTATGCCGAAAAAAACCTTTTAGTTTTTAAGGTGATACAACACTCTTGTTTATTTTTACTGCAATAGGCTAATATATTATCCTTTTGGAATTATATTATCTAAGTAATCCTCACATTTCTGTGGTATATGAAGAGTACACTGAATACTTCAGATAGCAATATATATTATTGTTGAATAATAGGATAAATGCAGTATTGGTTCTGACCAACAATGGCAGTTCTTACAACCTTACCAAGCTGAAGGACATTCATATGCAAAATTTATTTCAGGCTGGCAAAGAAGTACATCTAAAATACATTAATCTGATTTTATTTATTTAGGGTTAGCCACTCAACTGGATATACCTCCTGCAGCAACTGTTTTATGTCAACACTGATGTCTGAAATTGGAAAAAGTCTACCTCATTAACACTGCATACAGGATTTGTGTGTGTGTGTGTGTGTATGAGAGAGAGAGAGAGAGAGAGAGAGAGAGAGAATCCCATTGAAGTCACTAGGTTATATCCATATATAGTTGTGTGCAAGTTTTCCTCTATCCGGCATTGGTATGGGGACTCCAACATGCACATGGAGTGGTTTTGCTGCTCACAAAAACTTTCTTCATGCAGTTGATAAAATAGTCCAATAAAAGACAGGTGTGCAGAATATCAGTTTCCTTTAATCTGAACAGGAATTGCTGTTTAGTTATATTTTAGTGAGCAAACTATGTTCATATATTTTGCTGAATGATCCAAAAGGAAGCTCAGTGATTAAAAAAAATATTCTATCGTGTTGCAGGGTATAAATATTTCATTTTTAAAATGTGTTGCAATCTGAGATTTAAGTGTTGATTTCCAGTGGAACTTTCATTTACAGGAACACTGCTGCTATGCTGTGTTGACCTTTAAACGAAGTTTAAAGTCTTTCTGATCCTGTTAAGAATGAATGTACTCTGTACTAAATACGTTCATTTGAACTTTGGTCAAAATTTGTATTTCATTTTTAGAACTGGATTATATTTTTACTGTGTATTTAAACTTCTGTTACAGTTATATAACTTTTGTGCTGGTAAGATAATTAACCTTTTAATTTAATTAACCAAGAATTTCTGCCAGCTTAGATAAAAAAGGGGAAGAAAAGTATTTTTCAAGCAAGGCTTTTATCAAAATCTTTTCAGTATACAGAGAAAGAAGCCTAATGAAGTCTAACATGAAGCCTACCTTATTCTGAAGTTTATAGCTTGGATTGAATTGGATTGGATTGAATTCTCTTAAAATAATGGGAGGTGTTCACTCCTATCTGAGAAACAGCCATGATTACAATAAAATACTTATACAGAATTTGTAGTAACCTATAGTTCCCACTACCTTCATAGACTGGGATCCAATCTCAATAAACAGAGTTTAAAAATAGAAGATCACACAATCTGTTGATAATGGGACACAAATCCTATTATGTCAAAACTATTAAAAATACATGTTAATTTTTAAAAGTAGAAACAAGTTCAGCAATCCAGTTACACTTCCCAGGCTGCTTCTGCTATATCCTTTGTTTTCAAAAAGTTGCATGTGCATTAGCCAGTGATTCTTTGAAGGATAAGAGACCCCGTTACAAGTGTCAAGAAATACCTCCTAGGACCATCAGTATGGTATTGAATCATCAATTCTATTAAAATAAAACATGTTTATGATGGAGTTTGTAAATGAAGGTCCAAATCTGACTAACAGTGTTGATAGAGAAGTGCTACGTGTTGCCCCTCCAGGGCAACTGTTGGCTAATGTGGCGATACAGGATGCTGGACTATAATACACTATTTAGACTAGATGGACCAGTTCTCTTACCAATGGGTATCCAAAGCAACTTACAAAATTGTTCTCCCCTCCCCGCCACCACTTCACCTACCCTGTGAGGTAGGTTCCGCTGAGAGAGTATGACTGACCCAATGAGCCTCCATGGCAGAATTGGGGTCTGAACCTGGATCTCCCAGATCTTAGTCCAACACTCTAAACATTACTCAACACTCTTTTTTCTATTCCAGTTACTTTCACAATTGAAACCTTGCATTGTGACTAACAGCACAGTCCTAAGAAGATTCACTGCCATTTGATTTCAGTGTGCTTAGACTGGAGTAACTCTTCTTATGATTGCAATGTAACAGATGAACAAAGATGTCTACCCTCTTTCCTTTTTATCTGATTTACTGTATATTGTTCTTAACTTTAGATTATAAGCCTACTTTCTTGATGCCCGTGCTTCGCTACAGTATTTAACTACTTTTAATTCCGATTATAATACTTATAGGTATGTAAAAATTTTTGGTTTGTGGCGGGGAGGGGTTGAGTTGGTTTTGTAGTATAATAGCATAGTACCCGAGCTTCACAAAAGTATTTGAATAAAGTGAAGTATGTTGATGCCAAAAACTGATGAAGTAAAATTCAAAATGTAACAGTTATTTAAGAGATTTTTAAAAGGAAAAGATTGTAGTGCGATAAATAAAGTGAAAAATATGTACAACCATGTTTTTTTTCTACTGAAGGACCTCTTTGTAGACCTCATGGGTGGTTTTCCCCTCAGGCGTTAGGATCACCAGGCTGCTGGGTGAGCTCACTCTGGAGCAGGCTATGTAGAACTGCCCATGTGAGAAACAGTCCTCCCTCAAGTCAGTTCTTGCGACCTTCAGTGTTTGCCCCTGGGACTTGTTCATCGTCATAGCAAAGTAGGCCTTGAGGGGGAACTGAAGTCTCTTGAATTTAAAGGGGTTCTCTAATGGTATGAGTGGTATGCGTGGTATGAACACTGACACACACACACACCCCGAGCACTGCCGGTGAGCAATGTGGCCTCGATGACATTCCTGTGGAGGGCTTTCACTCACAGTCTGGTGCCATTGCAGAGTTTGGGTTGATTGACGTTCCAGAGCAGCATCACTGGAGCACCCACTTCGAGGAGAAGCTTGTGGTCTGGGAAGCCAGAAAGGTTGAGCGTGTTGAGGAACTCCATGGGGTTGTGGACCACGTCATCCACTTGCCCCACTAAGTCCCCAGATCTGTACTCCATTTCTGCCCCTTTGAGGGAGTTGTGTTTCATTAATGATAGCAGCCTTGTCATTCCTGGTGGTCAGAATGGCTCACTTGCACAGCCAGTCCATGTACTTCTCCATTATAGTGATGATATCAGGGTATATTGTGGCTGTTAGGTCTGCTAGGGTCGTCACTGCTGTGCCCAGATCTGCAGGTATGGTCACCATTCCCTTGAACTCAGGATATTCTCTGTTCCCTATTTTTAAGTAGCAGTTCAGAGCATTCCCTAGCAGACACCTCGTCTCTCAAGTGAACCCTCATGTTCTTTCTTAGTGAGCGTTTCCTGATGAGGGGCCACAGATACGATGCCTTAACACACACAATAACCTCGTCAGCTCGAGTCCCCCTTGGGACTACTGGCAGAGTCTGCCAGAAGTCTCCAGCCAGCAGCTCAGTGACTCCCCCCATCACTCTCTTGTAGCCCCTGACATCTTTGAGGGTTATGCTCAGTGCCTCAAAACACCCCTTCCTCCTTTTAGCATGCTGTATCCTGCACAATATCTGCCAGGAGGCTTCTTGGGGGCAGTAAAAGGTGATGGCTGCAAGAGGTGTGAGGTGGAGTTGGACTGAGGGAGGGGTGCTGTGGTGGGCACTTCAACAGGTTCATGTGAGAAGTTCACATTGAAATGGCCCCTAGAAAGGTCATGCACCATCTCCCCATGAACATTTAAAAACTCAGTTGCCATACTGACTTTTATATAAAATCCCTATTCAGGAGTCTTCAACTGTCTGCAGTTTCTTGACCCGATTTTTACCTCAGAACACGGAGTTCCACAACTGAACCATCAGAGAGAGGGGGGTGCAAGCAGGTAGACATCACAGTAGGGTTGCCAGGTCCAAGGTGGGAAATTCCTAGAGATTTTGGGAGTGGAGCCTGGATAGAGTGGGGTTTGGGGAGGGGCCTCAGAATGGTATAATACCATAGAGCCCACTCTTCAAGGCAGCCATTTTCTCCAGGGGAACTGATCTTTGTCACCTGGAGATCAGTTGTAATTCTGGGAGATCTCCAGCCACCACCTGGAGGTTGGCAACTCTGCACTACAGGGAGTGAACTTTTAGGGGAAGACTGTGAGGTGCCTTTTACCTCAGGACATATTCAATGACTCCCTTAGCAACTGTTTAGAATGTTGGCCCCATATGCAAATGACCCTGAAAGCTAGCCCAATCAGGGAAGAGTGGCTGAGTTGGCGGTTGGCAGGGGAGGAGAAGCCTGCCAGCCACACAAGGAAACTCTATCCCTTTGGGAAAACACTTTTTACCCCCTTAGGGGGCAAATTTCTTAAAATCCCTTCTTAGTGAGCCTCTACATCACAAAAAGAACATTCTCCCCAAATTTCAGGCTTCTAGGTCCAGGGGTTTTGGCTGGGCATTGATGAGTCAGTCAGGACACTTGTCTTTATATATAGAGAGAGAGAGATGGGCAGGGCCTGTTTTTATTTTTCAGTTTTTGAATAGCACCTACCCATTTGAAATGCTTTAGAAGGAATGGTGGTAGTTGTGGAGAGTGCTCTCAAGTCAGAGTTGACTTTTTTTTGGCAACCCTTTGTGGGGTTTTCCTAGCAAGAAACTAACAGAGGTGGTTTGCCATTGCCTGCCTCTGAGATCCTGGTCTTCATTGGAGGTCTCCCATCCAATTACTAACCAAGGCCTGCTTAGCTTCTGAGATCTGACAAGATCAGGCTCACCTAGGCTATGCAGGTCAGGGTTATATTGAAGGAATACTACTTTTACAGGTCAGGGTTACACAGAAGGAATACTACTTTTATTAATGGGTCGGTTGATAGGCATTAGGCCATGTTCTGGGTCCAGTGCTCCAGTGCCATTTTTGCTGCATCACTGTAGAGGAATAAGAGTTTGTCATACAGCTGTTGCATGAAGCAGTGGAAGAATAAAAGGCATATATACAAACTCACTAGTTCAGATGTTACTTAGAGAAAAGTAACTAAAGCTATGATGTCCAGGAGATTACAAAAAGTTTAGCTGTTTTGTGTCTGATCATACTCCATCCCAATGATGTATTGACAATTTTTTTCTATAACTTCATCTTTAAGATGAAATAGGGAATGGTTCCATCTAAAGCAGGCCTTCTCAAAAACCTTTTCCTCTCAATTAAGCTGTGAGAAACTTTGCCACCGGTATGAATAGGAAATGAGATATAGTCAGAAATGTTCAGGGATTAATCAAAATTTAACCAGGATCTGAGCAACATCTCGGTCCACTTTCAGCATGGCTTTTCACCCATATGGCCTTGCACTGTCACTCTTTGTGAGGTCTTTCCTGTTGACTGCTTGTTAAAGCATTCTGATGTATAAAAATCAGAGCCAGAAATTTGCACAATTTTTGCTTTTAGCATCCAGTTAATGAGCTGTTAAAGAATGATGATAAAGAAGACCTATTTAATTGATTGAATTATTACGTTCCTTTCATTTCATTTTCTTCAGGTTTTGAAACCGTACAGGTTAATGTAATATAGTATCATTTATTTAAGCACTTCATTGAGTATATCCAGGTGTTTATTAAATCTAGGTTATTAAAGCTGACATTCTATCAATGCTATCCTAAGCAGAGTTATATCCTTCTAAGACTATGAAGGATACTATTATGCTTTGTTTCTATTTATTTATTCTAAATATTTATACCTAGTGGGGACTCAAAGCAGCTTACAACATTATTCTCTACTCCTGTTTTTTTATCATTATTAGAACACCCATAAGAGATCAATTGGGTTGAAACTTACTGGTCCAAAATCAACCAGTGAGTTTTCATAGCAAAGGGGGAATTTGAACCTGGATTTCCCCGATCCTTGTCCAGCATTCAAACCATTACACTATACCGAGTCTCCAAACATACAAAATAATCAGGGTTTGGAAGAAACCTGATACAGCGACTTTGCTGAACACGGGTCTGCTCAGTGCCTGGAAGGAAAATTCAAATTGCTTAAGTTCCACAATGAAAAAAGGGCAGGGTATATATGTCACTATAATAAGTAACAAGTGGGAACCCACAAGAAAATTGTGGCTGGCACCTCCACTTGCTCTTTCTCTATACCTACCGCCATTTGCTTACCTCCCCTCTCTGACAGAAGCTGGGATAGCAGATGCAGGGGGAACTGTATTCTCCCAGTCACTGCTTCTTATTCCCCTTCTCTTCTGAGTAGGTGTTTGAATTGGCAAATGAAGCAAAAAGCAGCAGCATCACCTCCTCCTTCTCCCTGTCCTCCCAACCAATACCACTTGTCTTCCTGGCCCATAGCTATTGAAGGAAGGAGAAAGCTGAGCTACCTATTCCTCATATACGTGGTCTCAATCCACAGATTTAAGTATCCACAGATGGGGTCACAGTTGAGTATTAGAATATATGATCACCAGTAAATGTTTTTCAGAAGAGATGCTTTGACATTTCTTTTGTGTCATTAAGTTACAAATTACAATATATTAATTAAAAACAGTTCCATTTAAAGTTCAAAGGTCATAACTGCTGGCACAGAGAGAGCAAGAGTTTGAGAATGTGCATGTTAGACATTTTTACGCTACAAGATAGCTTAAGGACACGTACAAATAGTCAGAGTGCATGTAAATAACAGACTCATGTAATCTGTAATTTAAAATCCATAAAACTATCAATCTGTTTCAAAGGCCTTTCCAAATAAGCACATCTTTAACTTCTGAGGGAAAGCCAAAACTGATGGTGGCAATCATTTCGCCATAGAAACAGACTCCATTGTCTGAGGATAGCAGCTCTGAAAATGTTCACTCAAAGGTCATCACCTAAGATTTCCCTAAGAATTTAGCAACTAGATAACTTTGAGTAAGTTCATATGGGTAGAGTTGGTCCTTCAGATACCTTGGCCCTAAATTATTTAAGGTTTTAATGGTGAAAAAGCATAATTTCCATTGGGTCTGGATTCAGCCAGTGCAGTTGATAAAACATTAGCTTACATATTCATTTTGGTGGACTCCGTGCCGGACTTTGTTATAATTATAAGAATAACAACATTCAATTTATATACTGCCCTTCTGGACAACGTAACACCCACTCACAGCGGTTTACAAAGTGTGTTGTTATTATCCCCACAACAAACACCCTGTGAGGTGGGTGGAGCTGAGAGAGTTAGATTGACCCAAGGTCACCCAGCTGGCTTCAAGTGGAGGAGTGGGGAATCAAACCCGATTCTCCAGATTAGAGTCCCGCGTTCTTAACCACTACACCAAACTGGCTTTGTTGATTTAAAATATTTATATTCCACACAAAGCACCTTACAAGATATAAACATAGACAATTAAAAACGTAATTCAAAAACATGAATTATAAAACACTACATTAAAAATGCAATATAGTCACTATCAGCTGCCGGAGACAGCCAGTTACTTCTGCTAAAGGCATGTCAAAATAATTCTGCTTTGCCCCTTTTATGCAAAGAAGAGAGTACTGGAGCTTTCCATACCATGTCTGGCAGGCTGTTCCCATGTGTGGGAACTGAAAACAAGCATGCATGGGCTGTAGCTGAACAGACCTCCCGAACTGAGGAGACTGTCGTGACATGCCTGATGACTTTAGTTGTGCACAGGATGATATGGGGAAAGGCATTCCATTAGATATGCTGGCCTCAGGCCATGAAGGGCTTTAAAGGTAACAACCAGCACCTTGAATTGTGCCTCAGAATAAATAGGTAACCAACGAAACTGCCAAAGGACAGGTGTTATGTGATCATATCACCACAAACTGGTCAGCAATCTAGCAGTAGCTGAAGTTTCTGAACAGTTTTCAGGAGCAGCCCCACATATAACGCATTATAATAATCTAGCCCTGAGGTTACAGTGGCATGGATCAGTGGGGCAAGTTCAGCATGATCACGATACTAGAAAGCACTTCCCTAGCTTTTATAAAAACAACATAGGGGCCAATGTTATTCTCAAGCTTTTCACCCAAGTCAATGAAGCAGGCCATCTCTCCGTCAGTTTGTACTGGTGGCAACGCCATATAATCAGCCTTCCCTACTAGTATCACTTCTGTCTTTCCTGAATTTAGTTTCAGCTTATTCTCTCTTAACCACTTGACCATTACTTCCAGGTATTGGTTTCAGGTAGGTAGCTGTGTTGGTCTACAGAAGAACAGCAGGATTTGAGTCCAGTAGCACCTTAGAAGCTAACAAGATTTTCAGAATATAAGCATTCAAGAATCAAAGTTCCCTTCTTCAGAGACAGCCTGCCAACTCAGCTATCACAGCCTTTCCTACAGGATTTCTGGAACTGAATCTCTGAAGGAGCCATCAAAATTTGATTGCCAGGGAAGGGTGCAGGAAGGGTACAGCCCAATGAGTGCCATAATTGGTATTACTCTTGGAATAAACTTTCCTGAAGCAGGGGAAGAAGAGAGAAGAACAACAGTAAGCAGGCTGAGAAAAGGTGGCCATGAAAGTAGATTTAGCAAACTATTACTCGTCATAAGTATTTTTTTGGCCTGAAAACTTAAACAGGTGAACATTCAGTGTAACCCCAATTTGTAATGAAAAGAAGTCTCAAGTGGTTTCAAAATACATTTTGGCTTGCAATAATAACCAGACATTATCTGTAATTGGTACTGACTCCAAGTACTTCCGATGTTATATATGACTGGGGGAGTGCCATACAGCACACAGAAAACGTGCCTTCCCCCTATTTTATGCAAAACATTGAGAAGTCAGGGAAGGAACCTTTGTCACTAGTAAGAGCCAAGGGGTTTAGGGGATCCTGTCATAAAATGATAATGCTGCACATTACCATAAAACGGCTTCTTGTGCACGCCTAGTCCCTTCCATACATGCTCTTGGACTATCTAAATTTAACTTTCAGCTATTATGCTTCATGAGTTAGAGGCCTTTCTGAGAAGTCTTCTGACTTCACAGCCTAGCTATTACAGAGTGTGGGAGAGATGAGGACTGTGATAGGGGCTCTCAGTACTACTGAAGAACATGTTGGCATCTTCTATTTTTTCTTTTCCACTGGAATGTCTTGCAATATTTTATAAATCCTACTGCTTACAGATTTGTCAATACAACTAGTCATAAACTCTTAGAGAATATGATGGCTAGTTGTCATTTCAACTAAATTTGCTTAAAACCGAGAATTAAACTTGATGAACTTAGTGATAGATCTAAGACTACAGGCTTTAATAATCTTCAATTCTCCTTAGTTATGTGTGGAGAGCTATCTCCCTGACTGCCCTACTGCTTCATAGCTTGCTGATTTTATAAGGTCACTATCAATCCAGTAGTACTCTTCCTAAATCAAGTCCGCATTGTGACTTCATCTTTTCAGACTTTCCCCCCAGTTCTATATCCCCCCAGTAATCAAGCCACAAAATACCTGCATTTGCAGAAATACTCTGAATTCACCTGAAGATTGACAATATTTTCTTCTGACTTCCTTATCCACGACAGATGAATATAATGCAATAAAACGGCCTGTGATGCCTATACAAACCTCTGAAAGTTATCAGTTGAGTTTAAATTTGCTATATGAATGACGCTATAGAGTAAATCAGTTTTCTTAATGTTCAGCAGCATTTCCAGTGGATTTTACCTAAGGGTATTGTAAATATTTTGTGATCTATACATGGGTAGCTGTTGATGTACATGAGAATTTATTCCTGAGCAATTTGTGAATTGCTGACAGCAGCCCCAAAGAATGCAGTAGAGACTGAAGCATGAGTGTTGTTTCAGGGCTGACATCTTGGGCCTCACTCTCCTGCTGAGTTTATACGAGAATTCAGGAAATTCTGTTAGAGAACTAGGATTTTCAAGGAAATCGGGGCTACGAACAACTCTGAAACTGAATGCTACTTCTGTATGTCTCTGTTTGTTTGCTTTTAGTATTCTCAGAAAAGATGTCAGCAGACATACCTTTAAACATCAATATTAAAGAACCTCGCTGGGCTCAAAGCACATTTGTTGGACGAGCCAGCCATTTCTTCACTGTAACTGATCCCAGGAATATTTTGCTATCCAATGAACAATTAGAAAATGCAAGAAAAATTGTGCATGGTTACAGGTATGAACTTGAATTTTACATTTACTCTATCTCAAGAGTTCAAGGCAGTTTGCAACACTGAAGGCATAACTTAATAAAACCAGTAATAAAATAGGTATTCAGGCCAATAAAAAACAGCCATCTCCAGCCACTCTAGCAGACTGGGCTTTATCCACTCTGCTGGGAATTATACAGTTGTGATGGAGCCAGAAAAATGTTTTCCCGTGTTACTTACTAATTTTATTATTTATTTAGATATTTATACACTTTTCTCCCCACTGGGACCTACTGGTGGTAGAAAGTGCTATCGAGTCACAGCCAGCTAATGATGACCATGTAGGGTTTTCAGGGCAAGAGATGAACAGAACTGATTTGCCATTGCCTGCCTCTGCACAGTAATCCTGGACTTCTTAGTGGTTTACCATCCAAATACTAACCAGGGCCAATCTTGCTTACCTTCTGAGATCTGGCAATATTGGGCTAGCCTGGGCCATCAGAGCCCAGGGCAGCTTACAACAATATTATCCCCTCCTCCATTAATCCTCACAACTCTTTGAGGTACTTTTGTCAGAACAGGAAATGAAGGAACTATTATGCAAACTAGTTACATATTTTCTCCAGATGATCATGCACATAGATGCCCAGGCTTTAGCTGCTTACATAGGACTTGCTGCAACTATATATGGGACCCATGATGGTTTGAAAGAGGCATTTACAATTATAGAAATGGTCACAAAGGTCCTTGTATAAGCAACTAGTTCTCTAGACTGTCTTCATGGGTACACAACTGTATGGAGAAAATATGTGCAACTTTTGTTTTTAAACTATCCCTTAATTTTCTTATCTAGGTGCCCCAATGTCATAGTTGTTATTAATATATAATATATTGATATTTATATATATTGCTGTTTATCCCAAGACAAGGTATTGTGCCCCCTGGACTGACAGAAGATGAATTGTGGAGGGCAAAATATATATATGATTCAGCCTTCCATCCAGATACGGGTGAAAAGATGGTTTTGATTGGCCGAATGTCTGCTCAGGTGCCTATGAACATGACTATCACTGGTTGCATGATGACCTTTTATAGGTAAGCAATAAAAAATGAACATAGAATTACACTTTTATGAATAAATCTGCAGTCCTAAAAACCAGAAATTAACCTGTTGCCCCATTTAAGTAAGTGGGAATGGATACTATAAATGGTTTTGTCACTGTAGAAAAGAACAAGAGTCCAGTAGCACCTTTAAGACTAATAAAATTTGTGGTAGGGTACCGGTCTCTTGGTCTTTTCTACTGCTACAAACAGACTAACATGGGCAAATCCACATTACTCATTCTAAGTCGCATGTTCCCCGCATTCCCCACGCAATCCCGAGTGCTGGTCACATTACCTCATTAAACAGACGCATTTCATTCGCATTTCTCCTGAATATGTGGTCACAGGTTTTCAACAGGAGTTTCACGGTGGCCGTGAACGGGCCAATGCTCAATTTACGCAGTTTTTTTAAAAACCACCCCCCTTCCTGTCTCTCCGGCCATTCCGAGAGTTCCTATTGGCTGATTCAACTTGCAAGTGCTCCGTAGTCTGCAAAAGACTGTTTTTGACTTCATAGCATTGGATTTATTGATTATGCTGTTTCTGAATCAAATCTGGTAGTTTGAAAAATCATTTTGGGGTGAATCCATCCTCAGAACGGACTCGCGAAACTTCCTTTTTAACTGTTTTTTATTTTTTTTATTTTATATTACTGTAATATCAAAATTACAATATCCTTATAAGGAAATACAATATCCTTATAAGGCAAGATCGAAATAACGGAAAAGTAATTAAAAAAAAAAAGGCGGGAAGATTTGTTCCCTCCCTCAAAAGCGGAAAATGCGGGTGTGGGGTGAATGCGGATTCGGCCAGTGACTATTGGGAACATAATGACACTCCAAGGAAGTGAAACTTCAGTAAAATTCAAGCACTGAACTGTCCTGCATAGGAAATGCCCACGAAAGCTTCCCACATACTTCCAAATTTCCAAAAAAGAAACAGGAGAGAGCCATCATTGCTGTCAGTGGGGGAAAGAGAGGCATCATTATCTTCAATGATGTTTCTTTATAAGGCAAGATCGAAATAACAGAAAAGTGCGCTCAAAAATGTTTTTAAAAAATGGGCGGGGAAAAAGGTCCCGCCCAAAAAAGCGGTTTTTGAGCGGCCGTGTGACTGGAGGGACACGCGAGAAAGACGGATTGGAAGCAGGAATGTGAATGAAGAGGAAAAAATCGCGGATTGGAGGCAAATGGAAGATATCTGATAAACATGCGGGTAATGGGTGAATGTGGATTCGACTATGGCTACCCATCTTGATCTATCTCCATGGTTTTGTCACTGTTTTCCAAGCAAGCAATATTAATTTAAATGCTTTCTATGTAAAACAATTAAAATTGAAATTTTGCCTTTTTTCCTACAGTTTTATCAGATACTTTGATTATAAGTTTACCAGAGAATTATCTGTTATGTTGGATTGTATCTCCTTTTAACCATCTCTCAAATAAATCCCACTTTTTCTCGCCACCATGAAGACATTTAGCCTAGGAGTTTTTAATTTCATAGATGGGAGTTTTTAATTTTATACATGTTATGTGGGATGCTGACAGCAAAGTGTCAAATTTCCCTCAGTCTGTTTATCATACTTATATTATTTTTGCATAAAACTATAAGAATTAGCTTTTCCCTTGAATGAAGCAAAACCAAAACAGCCTGATTGTAAACTCAAGTTCTATTAACCTCAGAGCGTTAGTATTTAAATCACAACTGGAAATGTGTGCATTAAATAGGTCTGGCAAATAATAGTGAGTGTATTAGAGAAATGGTTAGAGGGATTCCTGCAGTGTACTACTAGAGATGAATCTAAAATGATGGTCACTCACTCACTGTTAAAATTCTACCACTTTCCCTTAAACAAACCCCTATTTTCTAACTTATATTTTCTGGTGTAGGAAAATCATCATTTGTGAATGACGGGATGCCTTATTTTAATAAGAGATACCTTATTTGATATTTTAAAATGAACGTGCTTGACTCTGAAGTACCTAAATGTCTCTACAGAACTTTTTCACTCATGATGATATTGAGTTCGACTCCGAGTCCTGACTGATTATTGTACATGTGTCTGTTTATGTTTTATAAGATTGGAATGTTCCTACTAGCACAGAGTAATTTTTTCATAAAGCAATGAAATTTGGTTTTCTTGTTTTAAGAACTACTCCAGCTGTGGTCTTCTGGCAATGGATTAACCAGTCATTCAATGCCATTGTAAACTATACCAATAGAAGTGGAGATGCTCCAATAACTATCAGGTAAAGTAGTAAAAGATAGGTCGTACAGAAAGTTCAGATAAGTCTATTCAATTAGATACAGTTCAGTAATAGGTGTGAGCAGTTGAAATGTTTTGTAGACAAAATAGTCATAACTTAAAATATGTTCTAATTATTAGGATCTCAGAAACAGCATAGTTTTGATGAGAAGCAGGGTAGTTCATTGAGGTGGCTGAAGGACCACTGCCTAATAGAATCTTCCCCCAAAAGGAAAGAATGGGATAAGGATGGTAGCTGGCTCTGGAATCAGCATCAGGACTTCAATTTTGAGCAGGGGCCAAGAAATCACAGTTTGAAAGAGTTCTGCTCTTCTGAAGATATGTGCTCCAGGCAGCATAAGTCCCCACTTCTTCTGAATGACTTTCAATTACTATAATAGTGAGGAATTCTAGACTGCCAAGTTTGGATTTTTATTAAATTTGCAATGTGGTCTTTCATAGAATTGCTTGATGTGTTGACGTGTAAACTCATAGTAAACTATAATGAGAAATAGAAGTGTTGCTAATTTAATACTTAGCATGTGGGTGTGGGTGTAATATGTTTCAAATGTTTAAAGCACTTCTCATATTTAACCACAGTAATACACATGATGTATGACTGCCAAGTTACTTCTATCTAGTACTAAAAATGCAGACTAAAAAAATTCTTTGAATGATGATAATCACATTTAAGATAATATTTGCATAGTTTAAATGACTAATGAGTTCTAGCCATCAACTTTGAATAGTGGCAGGTGTGAATCAAGCACTTCAAACTGATATTTATAGCCTGTATTTCTGGTTAAGTATATCATAAAGAGTAATAATCTGGTCAAATACCTGAAAAATATTGAGCCGGGGGAAATAAAGATGTTGCTGAGAGATGACAAGGGGAAAGCATAGGAGCTGTTTGCTAGAAGTAGGACAGAGGGGCCCACAGAGTAAGGCTTGTCCCTGTAGAGTTGATCACTGTAGGGCCATTTAGTGCTGCTTGGCATGCTAAGGCTATACTTGGAGTGAAGGTGGAAGTCATCACTACATAAAACTGTGCAGCTCATGCTGCTTACTTCTTCACTGGTTGATACAGATCTGGGTGTGGCCACCTGAGAACCCTGTATCCCCCACTTTGAGTTTCCTGAAGAAGAAATGAGATGGAAAATAAACTATTCCAGTCTTCTCTCAAATGTTGCATCTGCTCCCATGTGGATCTAGACTATTCTGTTCTTGTGGAAGCCAAACCTTGTAAGGTGCTTAACATTGCTCCAGATGTTTTAAAAATCAGGGCTCTGGAGTGAAAAACTTTGAGGAAGAGGGAGTTTTTAGCCTTCCAAAATAGTATCTTTTGGGGTAATGTGGAGTACCCTGCGACTCCTGTCCCAAGGCCAGACTATCCATGCAGGGATCATAAATAAACTTGTATGGTCATCATGACAGCTAAATTGGTATATAAGTGAGTGAAGTGTTCCAGATTACACAAGAGCAAACCACATGCTACAGGGTGTGGGGGGGGGGGAGGTTTCTGTTTCCTCAGAAGAAACCCAACTGTCAGACTACTGGTCTGTTTAGCCCAGTATTCGTGTCCCTGAAAGCAACTCCTCAGGGTTGGAGGAACTATCAGGAACATTGTGGGGTGGGAGGCTATAGGCAAGTCCATTTCTATTGGCTCATTCAGAGCAATGCCTCTGTTGAGTCATCTCAGATGTAACTGTATCAGGATGTGAGTGCTATGTCAGTTTTTGAGGCCTTGGTTCAGGGAACTCAAGACCATAAGAGATTTTTGACCAGTGCAAGCCCCTAGTTTTGTATTCTTGTAATATTTCGTTGCTCAGCCAAAAAATTTTTTCAATACTATGCAAACTGTGTTTATAAGATTTGAAACAATTTGATATTTAATGTACATAAGTACTGTGCATACACAAACATTTTTTATTTTTGCTTTAGCCAGCTTGGAACTGCCTATGTTTCTGCCACCACAGGTGCTGTTGCCACTGCTTTAGGACTTAACGCTCTTACAAAGGTATTTCTATGCTTTTCCTTATTTTTTTTTTAGGCAGAGAATATTTTTTTACAATGTTATAACACATATATAAATAATTAACTAAAAATTAGTTAATTCTGGAACTTTAAAGATGAACACATTTGTTTTGACATTAATTAACATTGCAGAGAGCCTGTTTCTGCAGAGCACTTGTTAATCCTTTTTAACTGAATCTTGACTATCATAGCTTTGCCTTATTTATTTTTTAATGTTTATATTCCTCTTAGCAAGGCAGCTTTATTCATTATTTAATCTTGTACAAAATGTTCTCCCCCTATCACCTCTACATGGGTCTGTAGCCATGTATTTCAATATACGCTTCGTGCCACTGCATGAAATAAGGCTCTTTTCTTTGAAAACTCATACCATCATAATTCTGCTTTTGTTTTTAAGGACCCATAAGCAGCACAATTGTTTTTGCAGAAACTGACAAAGATAGCTCTTCTTCTAAACATTTTCATTTAGCAATTGCAAATGTTATTGGAAAAGAAAGTATGTTGCTATGGAGAAAAATGGTTAGATATCTCTCTGAATGGTGTCACTGGAAGTTCCAGTGTAGAAATTTTTCCTGTTTTAGAAAGTACAACCTATGGAGTCAAATCAGACCTGAAACCCCAAACCAGTTCAGAGAGGTTTTGTAATGAATCAGAATAGTTCCAAAACTGTTTCTTGGTTGCCTTGAACCTGAACTTAACAAAAAAATAATGGTAACAAGTTCAAATAAGTGATTCAAAATCAGTCAGTAAGGAAACTGTTCAGTGTGGTATGGACTCTCTGTTCTATCTGTATTTGGGAAAAATATATTTACCAGTAAGCCATCTGAAAAGAGGAGGATAAAGAGACTTTGGTAGGCAAGGTCTCGACTGGTAGACCTCCTGACTGAGGCCCGGGTACAGGCTTGCTTACACACAGGCTACTGTCCAGCTAAACAGAGTAAGTTCTTTGCTTTTTGCTAAGTCAACATGGTTTCTTGGAAGAAAGGGTAGAAAGGAATTATGGGTATTTAGGGCTGCTGGGCCTCTTGCTATGACAGGAGTTCTGCCACTGGCAGTCCTAGTTACCCATTGCAACTCCAAGCAGCGGTGGGAGAATTTCTTTTTTAAAACACCTGCAGCATCTGCATTACTTCCAGGTGTAACCTGGAGTGATGTTAGATAGCTCTAGGAATCACCAGAAACAGTATGGAGAAACCATAGGGTAAAACTAGTTTTCCCTGGAAGTAATGTAGCAACACAGAGGATGTCATGGCCACTTCACATCCCTGCCCTTCATCCTCCCACTTGTAGCAAGCCACTGCCTGGCAACCCTATAGATACTGTAGATGATATTTTTAAAGGGGCAGGAAGCTATGAGGCTGAGTATGGGAGGAAAGGGACCTTGAAACAGGGGTGGCGATATTAAGATAGTGTTTAGTCATTTTAATTGTAATAATTATTTTGCCTGAATGACTGGGCCTAAAAGACTCTCCTTTGTCCACTAGCTTAAAAGGAGACTTTCTTCCAAGAACATACATTTTACAAATTAAAAAAAAAAGGGGGGGGGTAATACTATTTCAAAGTAAATTATTGTTATTAATTTTATAGATACTATGTTGCATTAAATATATCTAACGTCCCTTTCCTATGGGCTTTCAGCCCATTTTGAGGTTTCACACACCTTAAAGATAAAATGCTAGCTTCCTGTGGTGAAATAAGTTTTTTCAAAACCCGTTTTGCTCCATTTGCTCTATTTGCCTTCAGAAGCCAGAGCAGATTTAAAGAGCCTATATGAAAGCAACCTAAGCAAGATCAAAGTGTCTAAAACTGGCTACTACATCACTTTCTAAAATGGAACCAGAACAGAACTAGAGAGTTAAAATACTGATGATCTGGAACAAAATTCAGATTTTTAATGCTTTGAATCCTGTGTCCATATTGTAGAAGGTTCCTGCTGCATGTACCCAGTTCTTTTAAAGTTCATGTGCAGAGGCTTCAGAGCAGTTTCAGGTAAAATGGTAATGTAAATTAGTCTTTTCAAAGATTAACAGTGCAATCTAAAACAAAGTTACTCCAATATAAACCCACTGATTTCATTGGGCTTAGACTGGAGTATCTCTGCTCAGGATTGTACTGTAAGACAAGCATCTAAAAACTCCCTAGGCTGTGCCTGTTTACCTTCTTCTCCTTTTTCACAGCACGTCTCTCCACTCATAGGACGTTTTGTACCTTTTGCTGCTGTAGCTGCTGCTAATTGCATTAATATCCCACTAATGAGACAAAGGTAAGGAACAGCACGTGACCCATTACGGAGCTGCCTGTCCATTGGTAGCACCTGTGTGCTTAACCTTACCTGCTTCGGAAAGCTGGCAGCAACCCAAGACTAGCATTAATGCATTAGACATGATGATAATGATAACAACAATATTCAGTTTATATACCGCCCTTCAGGGCAACTTAATGCCCACTCAGAGTGGTTTACAAAGATTTTATCATTATCCTCATAACAATCACCTTGTGAGGTGGGTGCAGCTGAGAGAGCTCCAAGAAGCTGAGACTGACCCAAGGTCACTCAGCTGGCTTCAAATGGAGGAATAGGGAATCAAACCCAGCTCTCCAGATTAAAGTCCTGCCACTCTTATCGACTACACCAAACTGGCTCGCAGTTTGAGTGATTTGAGAGGGGGATTCTAGTCATATGCTACTGCAAGCATTCTTTTTTCTGTCTTGCCACCCATCTGGTGCCATTTGTCTGTTTTGTGGTTGAGGGCATCCTCATTATTTTTCCATGATAGCAACTTGGTCTGGAAAACAGCAGAGGGGTATAGGGTTACTTCCTGAACCAGTGCTTCAACTCTTATCCAAAGGGGGTAGCCTGACAACAGCTTTTAAATAAAATGAAAAATATCTGGAGACCCAGTCCTATAGGAGGTATGTGGGCATTGTGTTTCATTCTTCTACACATTTGCAAAATGCACAAGAGGTTGCTGACCAATTGGTTTGAGCAGGTACTCATTTCTGTTACGTTAAAGGTAGACATTTTGATCCAGATATAAGGCCAAAGTGCCGCCTCAACTACTTTATGGAATACTTATTTGTCTTGATGGATGTTAGCCAAACATATAGAGGATATAGATTTATTTCCTCAAGAGATGTTATGGGGCTCCCTAAAAGGGTAGTCATGGCAGTTATGAGGCTTGAGGTGAGATTATGTTAATTAGCAGCTATTGTAAACCATAAATGTTTGGCTGCCTATTTGCCATAGGGATCCATCCTCCAGCTATGCCTGTTTAGTACTTGAAGCCACATATATGAGTAAATGGAAGAAAGTTAAAGTTGAAGAAATGAAGATTGCTGGAATTTTTTTTACCCCAATTTTCATGTCTTACGAAGTAGAGAAGGCCCAGGCACTAATCAAACAAAGGAGCTGTGATAGAGTTTGCCAGAATATGTATACTGTAGTACATAGACCTTGTTCTCCTTTTAGAGCTAAACTTTCCAGTACTTAAGAAGTGGGCAGACTCTTTAAAAATCTTAAATCTACCAAAATATAGAGTTGCTTTTACATTAGCATGTTCTAACATTTTGCCATCAGCAATCCTTAAGGGTGGTTACAAGCGAATCCCTTCAACTGATCAGTTGTGCCATCACAGTACAGGGATGATAGTGTCTGTAGCCCATGCATTGCCCGTTTGCAGTTATTATAAAGGAATTAGAGATTAAGCAATTGCTCCACTCTCTGCTGAAGTAACAGGCAGATAATCCTAACTGAGGACAGTGCGTATATTAATGAAAGTGTAGCTGTCTTGTTAATGTGTCCTTTGGGACTTGACATTGGATGCTGAAAAAAACATACAAATACTATAATTTGTGTTATTAGAAGAGGTCTGTTGACTGTATGCCAAAGCTGGTGGTGGTGGAAAGGGCTATCAAGTCATAGCTGATTTATAGTGACCCCTGCTGGGGTTTTCAAGGCAAATTTTTTGTACAAAGATTAATCCCGCATTAGACAAGCCCCCCAAAATTAATAAAGACAAAGCAGGGCCTATACTTAAAATTCTCAAAATAGTAACACGTTTGTACATACAGAATTCTAAGAATAAAAATAAATAAAATAGTTATTCAGCTGGTTTCCTCTCTCTCTTTAAAATTCTGACAGGGAATTAAAGCATGGTATTCCCATTACAGATGAAAATGGAAACCGACTGGGTGAATCAACCAAAGCTGCTGAACAAGCCATTCTGCAAGTAGTTGTCTCGAGGATTCTTATGGCTGCTCCAGGCATGGGTTAGTCTCATTTCAATTAAGCGTAACATTTGTATTAGTAATGAATAAATCTTTTATTCAGCACATACCCACTGCAGAGCAGCTCTCATAATCCTTTGTGCCCACGAGGCTGTCGCTGTATCCATGCCCAAATGTCTAAAGAGTAATACTTTAGGCGTGAGAAGGAATGAGATGCCACAGAGAGCTAGGTGAGAGTGTGATTTGGCATCTACTTGGCTTAGATTGCCTGGCCACATCAGACTGGCTGTTTTGTTCAAAGTGTCTTTGTTTTATGGTATTAATTGCTTAATTAGACTGTAAGATTATCAGCCAGTTAAGTAGTTTGTACTAAACTACAGAATAGCTTTCTGACAATTATGAATTATTAAACTTATTTGCTGGATGAGCAAGGTTCAAGTCCAGTAACACCTTAAAGACCATCCAGAGTTTCCTGAATATAAATTTTCAACAGTCAAGCTCTCTTCATTGGTAATTTGAGGTATTTCTCATGTATATGTAACTTAATATGCTTTGTAATCATGGAAGAAATTTTGCTAAGAAACTGCATATTAGAGATAAATTTCAGAGGAGTATAGCAAGATACAAGTCCAGTAGCACCTTGAAGACCAACAAGATTTTCAGGGTATAAGCATTTGAGAGTCAAAGCTCCTTTTGTCAGATACTAGTAGGAAAGAAGATCCCTGAGTCTTTGTATCCCAGCCAGAAGGTGGGAGGGTTGTTGCAAAGAAGGGTGTCAGGATGCAAAAGTACAATGCAGCTAGATAAGGTGGGAGGTGCTCTGGTTGGGCTGCATTATACCATTGTACCTTTACATCTTTGTAATACCCCTTGAAAGCTTATACCTTGAAAATCTTGGTCTTCAAGGTGCTGCTGTTCTATGGCAGACCAACACCTGAAACTATCCAAAGAGTTAGCCATGGTCGTCTGTTGCAGCCCAAAAACAGAATCTGGTAACGCCTTAAAGACTAATGGATTTGTTTTTACATAAACTTTCATGAGTTTCCAAGTGAGTTTTTGGTGTTGTAACTTCAGGTAAAAATCTTTCTGCCAGCTGAACAGTAACATTTCATTTATCTGACAAAGTAGGCGATGACTCATAAAAGCTGCTGCCACAATAAATTCATTGGTCTTCATATCAGGGACAGTCTTTCTTTTGTGAAAATGTCCTGAGTATTAACGTTACTCCAGAAGAGATGGAATGTTGAACGCATCAGAGTGCCAACTAAAGGGGGAAAGTACATTGCAGGGTGTGGGTGGGGAGGTCTCTTTGTTCCTGGAGAGGAAGATTCTGGGAAATGAAGTTCTGCACACCTTCTAATGCTACCAATAAGTATTAAGGAATAATATTGTCAGCTACTTTTGTAAACTGCTAGATATGATTTGCTAGGATTTAACCATGTGGTTTTATTTTCTAACTTTATAGCTATTCCTCCCTTCATAATGAATTCTTTGGAAAAGAAGGCATTTTTAAAGGTAAGCTTAACTAAATGTCTACTGATTTCTTTATTACAGTAAATAAGATTAATGGAATGCTGCCTCAAGTGCAGAAAATAGTTAAATGAGCTTAAATTTACAATTATTCTATGTTCCCTTCAGGAAACACTTGTTTGTGAGTACAATTAGAAAATGTGAGAAGGATTTATTGACTCAGTTGTGCAAATTAAATCCACATGTTCATTATTCTAATGTACCTAGTGAGTTTTGTGGCTTAGCAAGAATTTAGAGATGGCTTTCTTTGATAAAAAATTCCAAGACACTTTATGGAACCATGCCTCAATTTTAACTTTTCATGTTGGAAGAACAAAGATATTTGTTTGACCTTATTACACATCTTGGAATGATTAGAGTAATGTAATGAGCATTCTTGTCCCTTCAGTGACATTTGTTGCAAGAAATCATAGATGAAGATTCCCTCTGTCAAATGAAGTATCCATTAATTAGACAGTTTAATCAACATTAGGGTGTTGTGGATTTTGCAGATGAACACGTCTGAAAGAACTTTTCCATGACTGTTCTGACAACTTCTTGGCCCTATCTATGATTTCCTACTCCTCCTTGTCCCCTCTTTTTCTCATGACCTGTGAGCTCAACTGAATTATTCTATAGCTAGCTACTTAATTATAAGACTTGGGACTGATCAATGCTAAAACAGTTGTGCAATGGTGTCCACTTTTTAAATAAGCAGCTGGTGTCTGTCCTTTTGAAGCTGCATTCAGTATTCTATGAACTGGTTGATTTCCTTTTTCTAAGAAAATCAAAGGTAGTAGCCATATTGCTGCTTTCATCCTTCCTTTGTTATTTTGACACTTCATGTATAATTGGACCCTTTAAATAAAGTTGCCACAGGAAGTGAGTCAGTTTTATTCATTCATAGTTCAATAGCAGAATTCTTGACAACTAAATTATATTGTGCCCATATAATCCCTTTGTGTTATTTCTTCTTCTTTTTCCCCTCTTGGTTCAGATATGCTTCCTGTGGTCTCATCTTCTAGCTTGTTTTTAGTAAGATTTTTTGGTTGTTCTCCAAATGCAAGATATAAAATGAACACTAGTTTTTTCCTCTAGGTCTGTGTAACATTGTAAATAATGCCCATGCCCCACATATCAGGTGGCCTTGTGTGTGCCATCAAGTCACAGCTGACTTATGGCAACCCTCAGGTTTTCAAGCAAGAGACTAACAGAGGGGGGTTGCCTTTGCCTGCCTTTGCATAGTGACTGTGGTTTTCCTTGGTGGTCTCCCATCCAAGTACTAACCAGTATGAAACATTGCAATCTTTGCAAATAAATAACTCCTACAGAACTAGTAAGTTATATGTTTATTTAGTTGGTTGATTCCCATTTTGAAATGACTCAAAAGAAGATCCTCAGAGCATCGTGTAAAGTATTCAATAAAAATATCCTAATCAGTAAAATAGAATTCATAATTGGAATGGTGCCAAAAGGTGGAATATAAGTTCAGAAATATAAAATCTCCCCCCTCCCCCATGCAAAACGATAGAGCTAAGTATCTGACAATCATTATTTATCAAGACAAAATGAAAGTTTTTCAAGACAAAATGAAAATTTTGCCTTATGGCAAGATGCAAATCTGTAAGTAAGGTTGCTGAGAGTGTTTTCAAGATGACCAGATTCTTTTAGTTCTGCCTTATTGCTATTCTACATTAAGAAGTATGTTCCTAGTTGTCTTGATTAGATACAAGTTTGTAATGGATTTCATACAAGAAAAAAGTGTATTCCTTTGTAAGTATATTAGCCATTAATACTCAAAAGAAAAAATAATTTATTTTGTTGCCTTGCATCACCTCTGATTTGAAAGGGTACCATCTGTTTTGTCATCTACTGAATCTAATGGCCGACTTAAGTTTTAGTGATTCTACTAGTTTCACTATGGGTGAAATACCCTTGTTAAAAATCCCTGTAGATGTGTGATCTGTTAACTAAAGGTCAATTTAAAGTATTAATTCCAATTTTAGGAATGATGTAGATCTGATTTTTTCTTTACATTTCCTGTGCAATGGCAACCCTGATTAGAAAGGTGTGATTATTCTTACCGTTCAAGAATCACCTAAAGCTACTAGAGCTACCTTCCCTTGACTGGCCACTATGTCTAAGTCAAATGGCTGGATCCAAAAGCACTACTGCGGAAGTAAAGCAAGCAAAGCAAAAATTTCCTGCCTCTCTCTCCTGCCGCCGCCCACTGAGCTCCCTGTGATTCTACTCTGGGGTCTGAAGGACCATTGAGAACAACGTGGGAGGTAAAGTGGGGGATATACAGTAGGCTAAAGAATCAGTGGAAATCACACTCCCCTTCCCAGCCAATGGAAGTTCCATCAATGTAACTGTACCTTTAGAGCCATCCCAAAGAAACTATTCATTAGTTTTGGGAGCACATTGCAAGAGACCCTGTGTTCTCTATGTTACAAGCACTCCAGTGTTTAAGCCTTCTCAGCTGTAATCCTTATTTTGATCTTAAGTTTTCCAAGGTATAGGCTTACTGTTCCATAGTTCATTGCCCCTAGCTGGTGAATAAACTCCATGTGCTAAGTTCTTCAGGCATATTGTTTTTTCTTGATTAAAAACAACCTCTCCCTTTCCTCTGCTTCTGTTGAGTGAAAGCAATCATCTGTTCTTGCCATAAAATTTTCTTTTTCATTTCCAACTTTGTCAAATAATTAAACTTTTTTTAACGAAGTCACTTCTATAGAAAATTCTAGAACAGTTAGGGAAAATATTGGCTGTATAAAAATCTTTGGAAAATAAATTGGCACTTTTTCTGCCACATCGCATCTCTCATCTTTCATCACAAGAACTATAGTTCTGTGCTCATTGCTTATTTCCATGTTCCTATTATTTTGCTTCCAACTGCAACAGCAATTTAGGGCTATGCTTTTCACTGAAAAATCATAATTGCACATATTGACTGTAATTCAAACTGCTTCACTAAATGACATCTAAATTTCATACAAGTCTTTTGGAGGAAATGCTTGTTTTTAGTAAGAACAAAATCCAGTATACAGAATTCAAATCAGGTTAACATTTAGTTTAAACTAGAAATCTTACTTGTTTTTGGAAGATTGCCAGCTACAGGAAAGTGAATCTGGTGCAGGCATTAGGGATGTGCACAGAGAAAATTTTCATTATAACTTCAGATCCAGGCTTCAGGTGGGAAATTTTAACCTGACTACTTATTTCCAGGTAGGGCAATACTGGTTCAGATTCAAATCTGTGAGTTTTTTTCAGGTTTTAGAGTTCTAGGACCATTATTTTCAATGGGTAATGTATATGAGGGCCTAGGGCAGCTGTTTATAAAGATGATGGTCCTCCCTCTAATCTAAAGCGCCTCCCCCAAATTTTAAGCAGATTGAACAAAGGAGGTTCATAGAGGTTTCTTTCTGCGAAGCCACACTAAGTTCTTTCTACTAGTCCCTAAAATGGCCATTTATTTGTTTGTTTGTTTTCAATTTTTATTCCACCCTCCCTGCACAAGCAGGCTCAGGGTGGATTATATCAAGTAAAAACATTCCTATAAAATTTACATCTTAAAACTATTTAAAAGCAACAGTCCAACAGCACAATGTAAGATTAAAAAATATGCACGATAGCAGTATTCAGCAAAATGGAGGCAATCAAACTGCCACTTAAACTGTAATTTAAAAACTGAATGGTGGATGCCTCTGGGTGGGAGGGGTCCAATCTTCTCCTCTGTCTAGGCCAGTGGAGGCCTAACCTAGCTCCAACCATATGCCTGGTGGAACATCTCTGTCTTACAGGCCCGTTGGAAGGATAGTAAGTCCTGCTGGACCCTGGTCTTATTACACAGAAAGTTCCACCAGGTTGGAACCAGGCCCAAAAAGGCCCTGGCTCTGGATGAGGTGAGGCGAGCCCTCCCTGGGGCCAGGGACCACCAGTAGCTGTTTATCCCCTGATTGGAGTGTCCTCTGGGGCACATCCGTGGAGAGGTGATCCCGCAGATACGCTGGTCCTAGTCCGCATAGGGCTTTATAGGTTAATACCCAAACCTTGAATCTGATTCGGTACTCCACTGGCAGCCAATGCAGCTGGTGCAATACTGGTGTTTTATGTGTACCACTTGACACTCCACTGATGACAGGTGCTGCTGCATTTTGGATCAGCTGCAATCGCCAGATCAGACTCAGGAAGCCCTGTGTAGAGCATGTTACAGTAATCCAACCTAGAAGTGACCATTGCCTGGATCGCTGTAGTTAAATTGCGAGTCGACAGGTAAGGGACAAGCTGCCTGATCTGTCTAAGATGAAAAAAAAGAGGACCTGGCAACCGCTGTAACCTGAGCCTCCATTTTAAAAGAGGCATCTAGGAGTACCCCCAAACTCTTGACCTTCAGAACTGGCATAAGTAACGCCCCATTGAGGGTTGGAAGCTGGAGTCCCAAATCTATGTGCCCGCAACTCAAGTACAGGACCTCCGTCTTCGTGGTATTTAATTTCAGCCGACTCTGCTTCAACCATCCAGCCACGGCTTCAAAAGCATGTTCCAGGATATCCGGGGCCGAGTCAGGTCAACCGTCCATCAGCTTTTTAAAAAGCAATGCTCTGCCTGCATTTATTTCATTCATTCATTTCATTTCCTTACTCTTACAGTGAATGACAATTTTAAAAAATTACTTTTCCACTTAAAACTCTGCATTTTCCTTCTTTATTGTAGTTTGTTGTTTGTTTCCTTTCAGAAAGTGAGGAAGGCTTCCTTTGCAGACCCTCCCCCATCTTGTTGGTCTGCCATTATTCCCTGTGGAGGACATTTCCGGGGGGGCGGGGTAGAGTCATGGCTTTTCAACCAAATGTCACCAAAATTACAGGAGAGATTCTTCTGCTTGCCCAGCAAACCCCACCCCCCACCCCACAAGTTTCAAGCAAATTTGACAAAGAGTTTGAATTCTGTGGGTCTCTGAACAAGCTCAGGCTTTCTGCTTGCAGAGTGGGGGGAAATTCTCCACCCCATGATGGACAGGGGAATGAGAATGCCAGCTCTCAGCAGCTTGGTATTGGTAGATTGGGAGTGCTCTGTGCTCCTCCTTACAAGCACCTAATCGGAAGGAGGAACTCTATTGTCCAGGAAAGCATTAGAATTTTTTTTTAAAATGTGCTTATGCATGGCTGCTAAGCCATCGAACTTTGAAAAATACAGATATTTCAGGGGATGGTGTTTCATTATTCCCAAGCATCTTGGATTTATGTTACCATTCAATTTGTTACCAAAATACCATTGGATTTATGTTACCAAAATCAACGTAATGATTTGAAACAGCGATTTTCATGTGTATTTTCAACTCAGGGATTCCATTATGCACACCCCTAGCAGCCATACTACTTTTGCTCAAATTTTCTTTTTTTTTTTGCCAAATATCCAGATTCTTTGTGATTTTAAAATGCAAGTTGTAATGGTCTTTTACACTGTTTATATTGTTTCAGTAATTTCCCAAAACTGTCTTGCTTTGTTCCATTTCTCCCATAGAGTCTCTTTCTCTGTTCCAAATTCCAATATTTATCACCATTTGTGCCATAAATTTCAAGCAAGAGTAAATAATCTAAAGAAATGATCCCTTACAGTAAAGCATACTGAAAACTGTGTCAAACAAGTAACTCTGTATATCTTCTGGTGCCTTATCAAAACTGTAGCAAATTACTCATGGAAGTCTGAACTTTTTTACAGCCATTTGCAACTAGGGCATAATACATTTCTAGACAGTACTAAGACTTCAAATTGGCAAAATGTTTTCTCAGAAAATATTTGATCTTGCTTGTACTGTCAGGAAAGAACAGAATGAGCAGATTACCTATTTTTTGTTTTGATCTGCATAAAAGACTTTAACTATTCCTTTGCTATTCAAATCTGTAGCAAAGTCATACAGTGTCTTCATCTTGCAAACTCCCTCAACTACTTATACAGATTAAAAATAGCATCATTAAGGGAGATATTGATTTTAATGACTATTGCATTTTGAAAGAGCTCAGTTGACTGAGTAGTAAGCATTCCTCTCCATTATCTATTCTACAGAAATATTGCTGTAATGGCCCAAAAGAGTTGTTTGTTTTTAACTGCTCTATATGAACAATGCCTCCTCACTGCTATGATTGTCTGCATTGCTGAAAACAGAGAGACAAATCAATCAGCACTACAGACTATTAAGAGAAGGTAGTTATACAAGGTGCTAAGAGTTAGGAATGTTGACAGTTCCTAAGAAATAAACTGTATTTTTAACTTTGCCTGCATTAAGCATACATTTTAGGTACCCATATGCCTTTTAAAAGTACTATATCCAAAATCTCCAGTAGTGTATATGCAGTAAAGTATAAACATGTTTACCATGTATCATTCTGGTTTTGACACAGCGGTTCCCGTGGATGAGTGCCCCCATTCAAGTGGGATTAGTTGGCGTTTGGTGAGTAAAAAATTCAAAGATTGTGTGAGTATTTTCCCCCAACAATATTCACTTTTAACAGTACATGACAGACTCCAAAACTTTGATCTAGTGAGACTGTCCAAGTCTCATTAAGGCTAGGGCAAATAACTCAGAGCAACTGAGGCAATAACTTTTCTGAACCAGCTGCTGGGAGCAAGGCAAACAAAAGTAGGTTTCAAGCCTCAAGAATAAGGCAGGATATAAGTTCAAATATCTAGTTAATGTCATCATGGGTTTGGAATCAAAGAGATCAAACAAAAATGGAAGGAGAAGGGCCATGCAGGGTCGCAGCATGCTGAGGTGGGAAAGGCCACGTTAGAAGATTGAGTCTGAAGGGAAACAAAATGCTTGAGAAAAACAGAGAAATTCCTCCCTAACCCTCCATCCTACAACAAGGCAATGAGTACAAAGGTTATGGTATTACCCTTATTAGATGGTACAAGGGTATATAGGTACTTCCTACAAAGCCCAGAGGACCCTATTGACCCATCCCAAAGAACAGCTACTTCAAGTAACTTCAGTTATTTCTTTGTCTTTTCCAGTTTGGTATTTGCAACGCCTTTATGCTGTGCATTATTTCCTCAGAAAAGGTACTGCATATTTTTCCTCATTATTGTTTCTATAATGAGAATTACAATTGTGCGCAAGATAATCCACATAAATAAGTGAAAACATGCTCGGTGTTTAAAATCTTCTCAGTTCAGTCTGAAGGGAAACACCATGAATCACCTATTTCACATCTAAAAAGATATAAGTCACAAGCTTGAGGAAGTAGTTGGCAATTAGCAAACTCTTAATTGGTCCTGTTTACACTGGACAGCTAGAGGGCCTGCTAACAGCCTTCCTCAAGAAACTATAATTTTTTTCTCTTCCACCACTATTGTCCCGCCTTTGTAACTTTCCTGGAAGGGTGAGACCAGCAATGCCTTTCTTCCTACCCCAAGAACAACCCATTGTTTTTCTCTTTGCATTCCTTTTAAATCATCTCAGACTGCGTCTATAGCCTTTTACCTCCCTCTCTATTTTGTTTTACTTCTGCCTTTCCTGTGAGGTACTGTCTTTTTAAAAAATATGAGCAGAGGCATATTCTACAATTTGGAAATCTTCCTTGGAACACTAAAAGCAAAACGTTGGAAAATGGCTCTAAGTGAAGGTGGAAGCTCCATGCTCCCAGAGCCCAGTCTAAGAAGTAGGTTAGCTTCTCTCTTAGCCCAGTTTAGTGTTGGCCTTAACATTTTCCTGGTTTTATGCCTTTGCTCTTCCAGACTGAGTAGGGAACTCCTTCCCACAGGCTAGGTTATCTTTCTACCTCCAAAGAAAGAGACATTTTTTCTGCTTTCAGAATTTTCCTCTACTGATATCCAAAACAGAGATTAATCAGATAAGATTAATAGCCCTCTCTTTCAGTGAATTCCTAAGCAGAGTTATCCCATTCTAAGCACATTGAAATCAATGGGCTTAGACTAGAGGAACTCTGCTTACGATTTCACTGTTTATCCTCCCCCCCCCCTGCAATGTGGCCACCAAAAAACCAAACCTATTACATGTTCTCACCAGTACATACTTTCAGTGTATAAGTAATAGAGGATGAGAGAAAAATATTTACTTGCAAAATAAAACCAAGATATCTTAGAATTGATATTGGTGATACAGAAATGGAATGATGTATAAAAGGAAACTAAGTTGAGTTTGAGCAAGAAGATCAGGAGGAGACAACTTGTTCTCTGTTGCAGCTGACTGTTGAACAGATGTTCAAGAGATGTTTCAAACCAAGTGTGATTCCTGTATGTTGGCAGGAATAGACATTTCATTTTGTAGAATGATCAAAAATGTTAGTGGAAACAGAAGTTCCCTGCTTCTTTTGCAATAGCTCTTTGACTTTTATTGAACTCAAAACAATGTAACTCAACATTTGCCCTCTTGGCTTAGAAAACGCTTAGAAAAGCTGTAATAGCAAAAGCAGTTCCAGGCAATGCTGAGATGGATCAGCATCCATCACACCTAGGTGGGTATTCTCTAGCACTGTCCTAAATGTGGCACTTGCTCATTTTAACTGCACGTCTCCATGCTTACTAAATTCATTTTATTCATTCCCAATAGTAAAATTTAAAAAGTTAACAATCAATTTAAAGGCCTCCCAGTCATACATGACTTGCTATTTCAGTTTCAGTTTATAAGTAAAAGCTTAACAATTCATATAGTGTGTTTTCCTGGCTGACATATTAACACATTACACCAGTTATCCTTAGCCAAGCAAAACAATATTTGAAAAATATGGTTCATTTTGTGGCTCATAATGTTACGCAGAAACTAACTATTTGGACTAATTAAAACTCTTGTGAGGAGTTTTAGAATTGATAAATCCCTTAATACTAATCATATTTGTAATTTAATAGACTCAACTTTTTGAAAAATAATCATATACTTTACCACTTATTAGACCGTATGTTATACTTGAATAATGTGTTATGTCTTCATTATTTTTCTTCTGCTCAGCTCCATGTCTGTATCTCGTCTGGAGTCAGAATTAAAAACCAGGATCCAAGAGCTCAACCCTGAATTGGAGCGTGTGTATTTTAACAAAGGATTATAATTCGTAGCAAACTGTCCCTCAGCGACAATTAGGTGAACTTATTTTTGAATTATGTGACAACTTTGAAGACAGTCCTGATGTGTCCTTTCAGTTTTACCCAGTTTTGAACACTGAGGTTATTTGGTTACCACTAGAGAGTTTTCATAATTATGGTTTCAAATCATAGTATTTATCATTACTACTTTGTCTACTGCATATATTTAATTTCTTTTTTAATGCAAATATTCAAAGCAGTTTACCATCAGCTCTCAAGTAGCTAAGATTAAATACCTTTGGAAAATGTCAGAGGCAGAGAAAATCACGCTATTCTGTTTTAGGCTTCCTATTTTAAATTTCTGCTATAAGAGTAATCTCATGACTTCCTCGGAGGTCCAGGGTATGATTTCAGTAGCATGCTTGCTCAATTCTGAGTTCATAAACTGCTTTATCACACTTCTGTAAGGCCTGGTTTAAACAGAGCACAAAAGAACTTACTTATTCCACATTGCACATATTCCAGTATATCCTTTAAACTGGACCCTCAACCACTGCAACCACTGTACGTGCAGTGTTAGCATACTAGGGGCCTATCAGTGTCACATTTAAATTGGTATTGTCCTAAGTAGTTCAGGAGAGATGCAGGGTGATAGGCAGCCTGGTGTGAATGAATAATATGGAGAGAGGGAAAGAGATCTTACCAATAACTCTGAGGCCCATTCCCATAACTTTTTATCATTGATACTGCCTGTACTAATCTCACACTGTATAATCCGCCTTGAGTCTCAGTGAGAAAGGTGGACTATAAATGACATCGATAAAAATAAATAAATAATAAAGCTGTTTGTGTAAAAAATTATAACAATCGGTCAGCTCTCTTAGATCATACAAAAGTATCTAGAAATTAGATAAGTGAGAAGTATGAGTTGATCCAAAGGTTCCCTTCCCCTAATATAAGAATCTTTCAAAGAAGGAGTTCTCCTTCATGTAAAGAATAGACTTATCATTATAGCTAAACATTAAGAAAATTAATTGGTACTATCCATGGTACCGGGTCTTTACCAGACCTGAGGTATTTAGCAGATGAGTAAGTGCATATTACCCTATTCAAAAATGGATTTGCTTTCAGTCTTGCTTAACATCCTGCAGCAATAGGCAGGAGCCTACAGGAATTTTCTGATGACAGTTTAGGGCAGTAGCCACATTCTGCAGAAATCCAGCAGGATTTATGAACTCCATTACTAAGTTTCAGTTGCCTTATTTATGTTTTTCTAGGAATGGCAGTATATTTTATTATGATGATTTTTTATGATTATGATTATTATCGGCCCTGTTTCCTCATATCTTTAAGTCATCAAACCATGTGAAGTTCTTGAGAGACGTTTTTAAATTCAATCACATGGAAACCTTCAACTGCTAAATGCAATTGTGTGAATGCCCCATTTTTCCAAGAGAGGTATGCTGTCACAGCCTTTTTAATTTTTTGACAGTTGTTGGTCAGCTGTTTTGTTCCCTAAGAAACATAAGCAAGAAGCACTTTTAATCAATTGCTTATTGATTTAGGATGTTTCGGTGTGCTTTGCAATCCTTACTAATACAATGATCCTATGAAGTAGGTTGCTATTGTTTCCCATTGTTCAGATGAAGAAATCAGCCCAAGAAATAGTAAGTCCATGGCTAAATTTGGATTTGAACCCAAGTACTCATCTTGTCTCCTGAACCATGCTGGCTCGCTACTGCAGAAATTGTTAGAGAATTATTTCCATCTGCATTCTGCGGTAATCTCAATGTGTGTTTGACTTTCATGCCATTGAAGTCTACCATTAATGTATAGTATCCCAAATGTAATGTCATTAGTAATGGCCTCTTTGTATTCTTCCAAATAAATCTACCTCTGTACTCAGAGGAGTTATTACTCAACAGAGACCCTGGCGCTTGTACATGTTCAAAATAATATTCATAATCAGTGTGTCATATGACCTATATGATATTTTCTTTATGAAATAGCTAATGTGCTAAATGCAGCAGAGAGGTCTATGTTTTCTGTTACTGTAATATCTAAGTGAGATGTTCCACACACAGAAAAGCAGATCTTGACATTTTAACAGAAATAGGAAAAGCAGATCTTATGCTTGAGGCTACATCCTATGAAGTATGTGATTCGAAAGACACCTAGATAGTGGGATTTGTAGAGCAATTCAGTAGTTTACAAGCTGTGTTCCATGAAACCCTGAGGTTGCATGGAAGCTCACTGTGGGTTCCTTGGTGATGAGAGGAATAAAAGCAGATACGATTTTCTGAAAGACAGCTTGTCAACCACTATCAATCTTCCACTATACATCCACAGGAGAATGTTAGATGTGTAAAACTCCAGTCATGGTAGGGCATTGGTGAGGACTAGCAAGCCTAGCCAAGATCTTACATAAATTGAAAATGCCCTAGAAATTTCTACATCAAGCAGAATTTTCTTGTCAGAGAGATTGACATGAAGAGAAGCAACTCAGGAAGTCTGAAACTGCTGGAGTTAGCACCTTTGGGGTTTAACCTCGTGGTTGTGTTGCAGCCTTTCCTCCACCATTTCTTCCAATATTGTCAAACCTCGTGCTACTGTCTTAGATTGCATCTAGAGCATCCTGCACTTTCTTCCTCACTATCACATATACCTGCTTTGGTGATTGTGGGGGGAAAGGGTAGAGTGATGAATCATTTACATTTAAACAGGAGACAGATTGCTCCTAGAGACACAGTGTACTACTCATGCATCCATTTGCAATGCAGATAGGGGTGAGGGGCCATCTTGCAGTATGATCAAATGATCATACAGATTGGACGTGCCTTGGCCCTGTGTATTTGTGCTAGTGCACAGAACAGCCTTTTAAAACTTTCAACAGCCTGATCATAGCATGTCTATTCCTAAGTGAATTTCCCTGAACTCAAAGGGCCTTTACTCCTAGTAAAGGAGCTTAGGATTTCATCTGACAGTTCCATCCTAAGCAGAGTTATGCCCATCTAAGTCCTTTGAGGTCAATGAGCTTAGAAGGATATAACTGTATTTAGGATTGTACTGTTAGTTTCCTTGGTGAATTTCAACAGAATTATGGCAATAAATATTTCTGAATGAGAAGGAAAATATTAAATGATTTGTGGTATTTTGTTTTTGCATTTTGTATGAAAAAATCATGGGTAATCATATGTTTCAGAGCTGCAGAGACTACAGGAAATAATTTAATAATTTCTATCTCCTGTTTAAAGGGCTTGGGTTTTTTTTAAGTGCAAATTTTCCAGTAGTTGATTTTTTTCAGTTTATAACCATTGTATGTGACCTCAGTATTTTTTTTTAAATTTTAGTATTTACAAGTAGTGTGCTTGAGATAATATAACCTAGTGCAAAAAAAATTATTGATAGATTTTATCAGGAATACAAGAAGATTCTTTGACCCATATATAAACCTGAGGACAAAGAAATACATCATGAGTGGTATTTTTTAAATATCGGTCTCTTAATGCTTTTCTACAGGATTGATAATTTTCTTGGTATTATTAAACAGAACAAAATAGTATTAAGATCAGTAAATTTATACTGGTCTGATAGAAATAGAATGTTTTTTAAAAAAAATTCCAATAAAGTGCAATAAGCTAGTACAATGGAATAGTTATTAATATTTCCAGTTTGGGAAAAAATGATTCTAAGTTATCCTTGTGACTTAAGTACATTTTAAATGTAAGTATTAGCACAATGTCTTGCCAGTGTTGATGGCATTTAATGTACAATTTTAACTGAATGAAATATTAAAATCAGAAACTGGAATGAATGTCATGTCCTCTGTGTGTCTGCCCACAATGATATTATTGTAACTATGCATGGACTATATTCTATACAGGCCATTTTTCATTTTACAGTTGGTTGGATCTTGTCAATCATTTCTGCATGTGTAAAAGGAGGGCAATTTTCATCAATTTCAGTATCCCAGGGCAGATCTCCGACTTCCTCCTTCCCTTCCCTATCCCCAAGAGCAGTATTTCAGGGGGGAGGGCATGCTTTGGGGGCTGGAAGAGGAGGCCAAGATGTCACGCTCTACAGTTAAGATGTTTGGTGGGATGCAAGCCATTATGTTTCCAAGTACAAAATACATGCATAGTGCTTGGAGATATGAACAGCACACTTAAGAACAAATCATAGTTTTTTTCCTTTAAATTGATTTGAGTGAAAAAGAATCAAGTCAAAAAATGGAAATGAGGCTATTGATGTATGCTGCTTCCTTTAATATATGACACAGATTTACAAATACACGTGGATAATGGATGGGTACATCCCTTCCTCTTTAATTTGAGATGGGGATTAATTTAGACTTGTGTCTCTCTGGCCCAATGACCTCGCTCCCCTTTATAATATAATATTCCACTGAATTTCATGAACACATACTTATTTTGCCAAACAAAGCCAATGAAAATGATGGTTCTGGCTGCTCTTTTTAATTTTTCCCAGCAACACCTTAGAATAGAGGAATCCCTAGCCAATCATTGTTTTCCTGCCTAAAGTCTTGGTGTGAGGAGTGAAGAAAATTATCGAGGGCATTTTAGTTTCTATGACCCAGCATGTAAAACAGCATTGCACGAGGTAAGTTGTGGGAAAGCTTCATGTTAAAAACTCAATCCAAAACCTCTTTTTAAAGGGTGAGGAGGAGTAAATAATTATTTGTGCTCATAATTTGGAAGGAAAATAAATGTAACCTGTGGGAACAGAAGGAATTAAGGAGACGAAGAGATTAAATGATGCCATCAATGATGAAACCTTTGAAAGAGAATGCAGGGAAGGATGTATTATCCCGAAGGATTTCCCAACTAAATTGCCATTGTAGCTTTCACTTGCTGGGAAGGGATGCTTGGGTTTCGATGAAACTTGCATATCTCCACCTGCCTGTAAAGTTTTTCACTTTGGAATAAACTTCAGATACAAAACCCTTCAGGAATTATGGGGTTTTATTTTGAGGTGTGGTACACCCACCAATTTTAACTTCTGCTCTTTGCCTCACAAGGGAGCTCCAAACGTGAATGCTAGATACTGATTGGAATAACAAATAGGAGAACAGCCATTCCTTATTTATTTACCAAGTATCTCTTGGTGGAATCTAAGTGCCTAACCTGTCCATATCCTATTTTAAAACTTACATTCTGTGAATTGTGAGTTTCTCTTTTCTGCCCCCACCCCCCATACTTTTTTCAAACTGAATGTCTAGACTGAAGAAGCCTGCTACCTTTTGACACATGAGTTGGTCCTAATAAAAGGTATTGGGTTTTTTTTAATTGTGCCAGCAGGGACTACTTGCCATTTTTATTCAGAAAGGACACTAGGTGGCAGCATCTTACTGTCAACCGATAATCTGCCATGTCTTCGGAAGGCTAATTGACACAGTCGCTGAGTTTGGGATCCAGCTATCCAGTAAGCCAAGCACATGTTTAAAAAAACTGGACCAGTGGCCCGTCTAGTCCAGCATCCTGTTTCACATAGTAGCCAAGCAGTTGCTCCTCAGGTTCTACAAAAGAACATAGAGGCTAGCCCTAGCAAGTGTTCTACCTTTGGATATGGAGGTTCTCTTTAGTCACCATGGTTAGTAGCCACTGATGAACCTTTCCTCCTTGAATCTGTCTCATCCCTTTTTAAATCCATTTTTGTGATGAATTCTGCAATCTCAGCCACTCATTCAGTGATGGTTCTGTTGTCGGTCCTTAATTGCCCATCATCTTTACTGGATTCTCCTGAATCCTAGGATTATGGGAGAGGCTTGCACATAGTATACACACAGCACATACAAGGATAAACACAGTTTTGTCTCCATTTATGAGATGGCGCTATAGATGTTACGGTGTGTACATAAGATGTTCACATAAAATACAGGTGGGAGGATGGTTTGTAACGTGTCCACTTAATACACATTTGATCCATAGCCGGGTGAGTGCGTCGATTGTCCAGAGGCATTCAAGGACATAAGTACCATAATTATTGGTGATCAAATTAAACTACAGTGGACACTACTGCTACTTTATTCTCTTAATATTATGAATTACACTTTTATTTCAGTGTGTTTTAGGCTGTAGTCCAGAACACAGGTAAATTTGCTTGATTTCAACTGTTTAAAAAAACCTTTAAAGCTGTTATTGATGCCAGTACAACTCCATGCTTATTGAAAGCCTGAAGAGAGAATTAGCTATTTAGTACCACTGGTGCTCTCTTAGGTACTGCTTAACTGAGGTTAATTATCAAATGAATCCTTCTAAAAGGAAAGAAAGTCTGAACAAAGGCAAACATTGAAACAAAGTGGAATTTACTGAATCTATTATCCTATTCCAATGACCAAACGACCTTATTGTAAGCTTAGTTACTTGTATCACGCTGCTAAGTGATAAAGAGGATTTTATTCAACTTTTGGTAAAATGGTCAGCATTGACCTCTCTCTGTCTTAGACAGGGGGTCCAGATAAAAAAAATCCATTCAAGAAATGGCAACATTGTACTCTGCAAAATAATCTGAAAATCAGTTTCCTAAGAAGGTGAAGAAATGATGCAGGGCCTGTGTAGTCTGCTTTTTAGAAACCTATGTTGAGAAAATCTGTGCAATTGAATGTTCCCAAGCGTACAAGTATTACTCCCTTTTACTGAGTAGTTTGGTGAATATATTCAAGTGTGATCCTAAGGACATTTGCATGGTGCCCTTGTGGCCGTTTAATGAATAAAGATTTGGGTGGCAGAATAATTTAAGAGTATGATGTGGAATGTATAATCTAACAAAAGTCCTCTTAATCCCCCTACTCGGGTGCAAGGAGCTGACCCATACCTTTATGCCTGGATACCAGTAGTTACCAAGACAAGAATCCTTACATGGCCTCAGGAACTTGTAGCAATGGAACAAAATAGAAAAGTTAGTATCACTCACCTATGAGCCTCTAGTGCCACATCCTAGCAGCCAGGAATTCCCTTGCAAACCTAGCATGCAAGCTTAACCATCAAAATCTGCAATTGCAACAGTGATGGACAACATGAGATTGCTTGTTGTTAATTGTACCTGCATAGACTATTCAAGTAAGCAGAAATTTTATGCTTTTGCCCCCAGAGATCATTCACAGGTTCCTAAATCAGTGTTTTAATTTTCTATTCTTTATTGTTTCCAAGATGATAAAATATAGGAATCATTTCCTCCAGATGACAAATGTCTCAATCAAATAGTATTATAGAAGCATTTTCAACACAGCTGTTACAAATGGAGTAATTCACATAAACCTTTGCTTGATGATCCCCAGGTGCAGGAATAACTTATTTGACCGAATGCATATAATCCTGCCATTCTGCAATTACATTAGTTAATTCAATAAAGATACTATCCTGAATCAATACTTTAAAAAAAACTCAGAAAGCAAGAGCAATGAGCATTTCTGTACCCATGTAGACTAATCAGACAAGTCATCATTTAGTTAAGACAATACCAAAAGTCTATCAAGTCCAAGATCTCTTTTCCAGTCATAGCCAGCTGCTTCCGAGAAGCCCATAAGTAGGGTATGAAGGCAACAACTCCTTCTTCAAGTTTCTCTCCAGCAGCTGGTATTTAACCTCCAAATCTAGAGCATCCATTGGCTATTGTGACACAATAACCTTTGATACACCCATCCTCCGTGAATTTGTCTTTTAAAGCCATGGAGGATGATCACAATTAATAAATCTTGTGGTAGCAAATTCCATAAATGATACATAATGTGAAATACTTTTGTCTGTTCTGAATCTATGACTACTTGACCTTATAGTATTATCCCAAGTTCTAGTTTTAAGGGAGAGTGATCAAATACCTCATGTATAGTTTTATAACCTTCTACCAAATCATCTTCCCCTCACTTGCGTCACCTATTGTTTCTAAACTACAGAGCCAAAAATGCTTTAGCCTTTCCTTAAAAATGAGTCTCAACCTCATTGGTCATTTTGGCTCTTTTTCTAGGTCTATTATATCTTCTTTTTGAAGCGAAGCAACCAAAATTGTGCACAGTATTCTCAAAGTGGCCGCACCGTAATCAATACAGACTGCTTTATGATACTGGCACCTTTATTTTCAGTCTTCCCTGATAATCCCTAGAACAGATTTTACTTTTTTTGTAGCACTTTGACTTGGCTTCCATCAAGTTAAACACCATGAACAGATATCCTTCTGGTTAATCATGGCCTGTTCATATACCACATGGAAGATTCAGAGCACCAGTGTTATCCAAGAAGAACTGTAGTTGGTCTACTGTTCTCACAATCACTTTGCATAGAAAGGATAGATTGGAGACCTGGTGATAATTGGTCAGATCATTTTTGTCTAGGGAATTTTTTTAAAGTAGTGGGCCAATAACTTTGAGCAGTTGTGGGTAGGTGCCTTGGGTTAGTGACTTTTTATGATGGACAGCAAGGGCTTATTTATGTGGTCCTTACATGATTTTAGCAGCCAAGATGAGGAAGGATCCAGTGTAAAAGTAGTTGCCTTTCCAGATGCCAGGATCCTGTTAATATCCATCACTATAACTTGGTCAAAATGATCCATACACAAACCAGATGATGCATGAAGCATTTCTTCCACCTTGTGTATATTACGGCTGGCATCTAGATCAGAATATACCCATGCAATTTTATCAGCAAAAGAATTGCGTCACAGTTAATTGTCTGTTCCTGAGACTGTAAAAGTTCAGATCTAGGACTCAAAAAATGTTGAGATACCTTAAACAATTGGAATGGTCATGAACTAGCTGATATAATGGTTGCAGAGAAATAATGTTTCTTTGCTGCTATCACCGCTGCTTCTCTCGTACACTTTATCAGATTCAGTGAGAGTTTTCTACCAGCATCTTTCCAGATGTCTTACAGCCCTCTTTAGGTCACCCAGCTCCATGGAGCTGGCTTCAGGCCCAAGGGCAGGAGAGGTTGACCAGGAGCAATCTTGTCAATAGCTTTGAGGAGCTTCATGTTCCAGTCTCCTACAGTAGCCTCAATAGAGTATGTGTTTGGAATTCCCCCAGAGCATTTTATAATCCAGAAAAGTCCATGAGCTTTCGTAGGAGGTCCATTTTAATGAGGGGAGCTTTTTGCTGAGTATCAGGTCCATATTCACCTTCATTTTCAGTAGATAATGGTCAGACTGCGGTTCAGGCCAAATCTCCAGCCTCAGATCAAAAGTTCAGTGCAAACGATTTAAGTCCAAGGTATGGCCTCTTTCAAATTCTGAACCCATCAATCACCCAGAGCAATCAGTCTTGGTGTATCCTGAGCCACAACTCAGAAAGGGTGCTAACTGAAGAACTAGGTGGTCGGTAAATTAGCAAAATACCTAATCTATCCTTAGTTCTCAGCACAATGAGCATACAATCAATGCCAGATATAGTTTGTACCAGGAGTCTTCAGAAGTGGAAGGACTCGTTGAGGTCCTTGGTCTCCCTCTCTCAGGGAGACCACCAAATTCTTAATTCAACTATTGGCTGCGAGGCTTTTGCGAGCTATTTTGCGGGTAAAATCTTGTCCCTTCGCCGTGGCCTGCCACCCACTGTTGATACAGTAAGGGAACTGGAGACCCCTTGGCCGTCTTCTGGGTCCGTATTAGACCATTTCAGGCTGCTCTCTCAGGACGATGTTGACAGGATCCTGCAGGGGATGAGGCCAACCACCTGTCCTCTGGACCCCTGCCCATCCTGGCTGGTGAAGGCCAGCTCGGAGGGGCTACGGGACCATCTGGAGGCCATTGTTAACATCTCCCTGAGCTCTGGGGTTTTTCCAGGAGTGTTAAAGGAGGCGGTAGTGCGGCCCCTCCTGAAAAAACCATCTTTGGACCCCACCGACCCGTCCAGTTACCGCCCAGTGTCGAACCTCCCGTTCCTGGGCAAGGTGATTGAGCGGGCGGTGGCGGTACAACTGCAGGAATTCCTGAATGATGCTCTAGTCCTGGACCCATTCCAGTCTGGCTTCCGTCCTGGCCATGGGACGGAGACAGCCTTGGTTGCCCTCACAGACGACCTTCGCAGGCATCTGGATCGAGGCGGGTCAGCGCTGCTTGTGTTACTTGATCTCACAGCAGCGTTTGACACGGTTGACTATGATTTGTTGGCCAGCCGCCTTGCCGATGTGGGGATTAGGGGGACAGTCTTACAGTGGCTGGTCTCCTTTCTCCAGGGTCGGGGACAGAGGGTGGCGCTCGGGGGAGATCTATCGCCCCGTCACCCTTTGGTGTGCGGAGTTCCCCAAGGGGCGATACTCTCCCCGATGTTATTTAACATCTATATGCGCCCCCTCGCCCAGTTGGTGCGGAGGTTTGGGCTGGGTTGTCATCAATACGCGGATGACACCCAACTTTTTCTGTTGATGGACGGCCGGCCAGACACGGCCCCAGACAATCTGGCCAGAGCTTTGGAGGCTGTGACGGCATGGTTGAAACAGAGCAGGCTGAAATTGAACCCAGTGAAGACGGAGGTCCTGCAGCTGGGACGGGGGCTGCCAGATGTTGGGATCCAGCTCCCTGCCCTGGATGGGACACCACTGGCAACTTTGCCAGTGGTAAAGAGTCTGGGTGTGTTCCTGGATGCCTCCCTATCGATGGAGGCCCAGGTCACGGCGGTTGCCAAGTCTGCATTTTTCCATCTTCGTCAGATCAGGCAACTTGCCCCCTACCTGACGCCCCAGGACCTGGCTACAGTGATCCATGCAACGGTCACCTCCAGGCTAGATTACTGTAACTCACTCTACGCTGGGCTACCCCTGGGCCTGATCCGGAAACTACAACTGGTCCAGAATGCGGCGGCACGGGTCCTGACTGGTATACCTTACCAGTCACACATCACACCTGTCCTGCGCCAGCTGCACTGGCTTCCAGTTGAATTCCGAATCAGGTTCAAAGTGTTGGTTCTTACCTTTAAAGCCCTGAGTGGGTTGGGACCGGCATATCTTCGGGACCGCCTCTCCCTGTACGTTCCCCGGAGATCGCTCCGATCAGCGAATAAATACTTACTTGTGGTCCCCGGCCCTAAGGAAGCCCGCCTCGCTTCAACCAGGGCCAGGGCCTTTTCAGTCCTGGTCCCAGCCTGGTGGAACGCTCTGTCAATGGAAACCCGGGCCCAGCGGGACATATTATCGTTCCGCCGGGCCTGTAAGACAGAGCTGTTCCGCCAGGCGTTTGGTGATTGAAGGGGGCGGTGCCATGTCGGCCTCCCACCTTTGGGGTGGGGAAGGTTCTCCCCACCACTGCACCTTGTTAATTTGTTTTATTATTTGTATATTGATTTTAGTTTTTGTTTTTATCAATTTTAACTGTTCACCGCCCAGAGCCCCTGGGGATGGGCGGTATATAAATTGAATAAATAAAATAAATAAATAATAGCAACTCTCCTTCCCAGCCACCTGTGCTGGGTCGGTGAAGGACCAAGTAACCAGGTGGAATGAGTTGGGAATTTACTTGGTTGGATCACATTTTTTAAATAAGTATTATGTTCACAATTTCCAATCTTCCATAAAAGAATCTGGTTTACTTATTCACTCATTTAATTTTTAGTCCCTCTTTCTCACAGAGAGTGAAGGTGGATTATACAATTTAAAACAATGCAATAAGAACAGTATAATTAGAACAAACCATGCAATCAAACTGGATTTTATAAAGTAGAGAACAATGCAATAAAAACAGTAAACCCATATAATAAAACAGAAGTACAAAAATAGAGAACAGTGTAGTGAAACAGTATAATATATAGAACAAACAATGCAATAAAATGGATTATAAAATTAGAGAAAAATGTAATAACATGGTATATTTTGGTAGATCAACAATTTCACACTTGACTTCTTTAAGAATTCTCAGGTGAGTGCCATTTGGACCTGGTAATGAGTTAATTTTTAATTTCTCAATTGGCTCTACAACTTCATCTGTTGTCATCTGTAGTTGAATTAGAAGCCCTCTCTCATTTTTTAAAGCTGTTCAGGCAAGGGATCTATCCAACATCTTCCATTATGAAGACTCATCAAAAAGAATATATTCAGACTTTGCAACAGTCCTATTTTCTCTAATAGTTCAACCTTCCAGTTTCCTGCTTTGGATATAGTTTTAATTATTTCATTGTTTGATTTCATATTTTTAGCAACATATACCTCAAATTCTTTTCTTCATGTGCCTTTTTGCCATCTTGCATTAATTAGATTTGCCAGAATTTATAATCTTTTTGTTCTCAGAGGGCAAAACTTCCTTTTTAAAAAGGAATTCTATTGCCTTTCATAGATTCTTTAACTCTGCACATAAACCATTCTGTGTTCCTTTTGGACTAGTTCATTAATTTTGTATCCCTCTGTGGACTGGACCCAGTAGTAGATTTCTGTTAACAGAATGGGAGGCTTCTAACAGTAGCATATAAACAACTATCAGAAAATTGGCTGGTCCATGTGTGAATTATAAAGCCAAGCCACTGACAAGGTAGGGTGTCCCCCTACTTAGAGAACTGGATTGGACTTTAGAAAAATATGAATTTGTAAATTAACCACACAAACCTCTTTAAAAAACTAAGCCTAGTGAGGACAACATGTGATCCTAAAGGTATAGCTTGTTGAGAATAGCTGAGAATCAGTTAAGGAGGGAGAGGGGGCTCAAGCTTATAGAGGAGGGGAAGATTTTGAAGCACAGAATTTCCAAATTGTTTTCTTATCCTATAATTATTCTTCTTGAGTTCCCAGCATATCAATAGATCTAATCCTCATCATTGTCAAATCTTTGAAAACTGAAATCCAGAGACTGGTGCCATGAACAAACCTGAAAAACACCCTACATTTCAATCTGAAATATTTTTTAAAAGTGCATTAGGGGGTTATCCCCCCCGACCCCCAAAAAAATAGAAGCAGTGCATGTAGCTTTAGGAAACCAATGCTCTCAGTAGCTGTTTCTAGGCAAACGTAACAGTGCTGCCAGCCTTCAAGCCTTGGTTTTGGTCAGTAAAGGGCAGGTGGATGGAACAGGGCCCTTTCCAGGGCTGTTTTGGCCTTTGGGGGAGCTGTCAATAGAAGGGAAAAGAAAAAATAATGTGAGGAGGGGGATATGGTGGAGAATAAATTTCCCCAGCAAGTTTTGCATGTTTCCCAATAAGCAGCACTGTGCAGAGTTTTCTCAGGAACAAGTTGCCCAGTGGAAGGAAGGAGGGAGCCGAGCTGCTTTTCTGAAATTCCAAACATACTTCTTGGGACATTTAGAAACTGCAGACAACATGGCTGATACAAAGTAAACAATTATTTTAAAAATCTCTGACTGCTCTTTGCTGGTTAGATGCTGCCATCTGCTGGTCAGTTGAAGAGCTTTTAAACTGATTTCTAAATTAACTATCATCGTATATCTTTTGTATTGTGTCTACATATTATTTAATTTGTTCACATTAGGTCCTTTGCTCTTGCTATTATATAAATTGATTTTTAATATGTATTTGGTATCTCTATTATGCAAGACCAGCTCATAAGATTTTAATTGAAGACTTAACTAAATATTGAAGTGTTGAGCATTTTATTGTTAAATTGATGGATTGAGGGCTAGTGGGATTGTATATTACTGTTGTATGGAAAGATTGTTAGCAGCTTGCAGGAGACAAAGGAGACTGGCCAAAGTCAAGAGAATGGCTAAAGGTACAAGGAAAGGCAAACTTGAACTCTGCTCTGAAGATGAAATAGAATTAATAGAAGAAAAGGTCTTACCCTCACTTTCACAGCAATTTCAGGCCCTAGTGACGGAGTTGGAGAGATCCAGAAAGAGGTTTTGGAATTGGCAACACAGCTCCAGAAAACAGATGAAAAATTACAATAAATATTTTCTGAAATTAGAAAGGGTATACAAAACGTAAAGACTGAGGTCTCAACTGGATTGCAAGAAATAACAAAAAAAATGAGGAAAACAAGCAAAGTATCCAAGAAATTAAAGAACAACATAAAGAACTGAAGGAGTCACAAGACCAAATTGAAGCATTGCAAGCACAACAGTCATCGTCCCTAACAGATGCTGATCAAAGAATAGAGATGTTAGAAATCCAACTTAGGAGTAAAAAATTGAGATTTCTTGGTATCTCAGAAACTTAAGAATGAATTTTGAAAGCTGCTTCAGAATTACATGAAAGTTCAAGGAGACTTTCCAGAGACTGAACAAATCTTCAGGATCAGTTCCAAATACACAATTCAACATAAACTCCCAAGAGATATATTAGTCACTTTCTCACATAAGAAAACAAAGGACACCATTCTTCAACAACACAGAAAAGAACCATTGAAAGTAGAAGGGAAAGAAATACAAATATTTCAAGATCTACCACCAAAAACAATTAAAAAATGAAAAGAATTTGGGACCCTAACAAAAGTTTTGCAACAGAAAGAAATAAGATACCATTGGAAAATCCCTTGTGGATTGGAAATATTCTTCAGTCAAGGCAAAAAAACAGTAACATCAGCTGCAGAAGCTGATGTTACAAGATTTGGAATTGGAGAAAATGGATCAAATATCGAGCTCGGACAACACAAATTCTCCAACTAGAGAGAAAGAAGGAACAATAAGTAAACAGAATCAGAAAAAGAAAGTTTAGAATAATCTCAGTCAATGTGAATGGATTAAATTTCTCCTCCAAAAGATCAAGAACTTTAAATCAACTGAAGAAACTAAAAGCAGACATTATATGCACTCAAGAAACTCATATTATTATTTATTCATTCATGCATTTATTTATTATATTATATTTTTAACCCACCCTCCCCACAAGCAACATAAAAACAATAATCGCAGCATAAAAACATCAATCAATACAATCATTCCAAGACAGGCAGTCCTGCACTCCTGCCCATCAGCATACCAAAAAGGGGAGGTAGTAGCGGACAGATAGAATATTGTACCCCTTTTCGGGGCAGCCAACAGTGGACTCTCCATAACCCCTCATAGAAGGAGACCAGTGGAAGGCTCGGCAATGACAGACTAAAATTAGCCTCCACCATATGCCTGGCAGAACCTCTCTGTCTTACAGGCCCGCCTAAATGATATAAGATCATGGCAGGCCTGAGTGTCCTCAGACAGAGAGTTCTACCAGGTTGGGGCCAGGACTGGAAAGGACTGGGCCCTGGTAGAGGCCAGCCAAGCCTCCCTAGGGCCAGGGACCACCAGTAGATGTTTTCCGGTTGAACGAAGCGCTCTCTGGGGCACATACGGGGAAAGACGGTCCCTTAGGTATGCTGGTCCCATTCCATTTAGGGCTTTATAGGTCAGAACCAACACCTTGAACCGGATCCGGAATTCTACTGGGAACCAGTGAAGCTGCTGCAACGTAGGCGTAATGTGTGTCCTACATGATGCTTCAGTTAGGACACGCACAGCAGAAGACCAAAGAACACTTATTGAATTGTAAAAAATTGGGCAAGATCTACACATCATCATCGCAACTGAAGAAAAATGGTGTGGCTATATATCTCAATAGTCAATGCTTGGAAATTCTCCACGAACTGAAAGATGAGGTTGGAAGATATATGGCCTTAAAAATAGGGCTCTTTGATAGACAAATATGAACATTGGTCTCATATGCACCAAACAATGGCCAAAAGAAATTTTATGATTCTTCAAGAAATTATTAGACTTTCAAGGAGAGACTTTAATTTTCAGAAACATGAATGGAATCTTGGACTGCAAAATTGACAGATCAACAAAGTTGGGAAGAAACCTCACAAAGTGTGTATTCAACTATATGTCAGCCCTGGAAGTAGAAGATGCTTGGAGATGGCTACATAAAAAGGAAAGAGAGTACACATTTTTCTCAGACAGGCATCAAACATACTCCAGAATAGATGTTGGATATTCAAGAGCCTTCTGAGGTAGACAAAGCAGAAATTCATCCAAGGATCATAGCAGACCATAATCCAATAGAGACAGTATGTCAAACAGGAAATAGGAAAGAAGATGGAGACGGGATGAAACCATATTGCTACAGGATGACATATTGTAAAAATGTAGGGAAGAATTGCCTGGCTATTTTAGAATAAATACTACAAAGGACAATAACAATTTGAGAAGCCGGGAAAGCCTACATAAGAGGAACACTGATGGCAATAGCTTCCAAAAAGAAGCAAGTTAAGTTTGAAGTAAAAGACAATTTAATCCCAAAATTGAAAACATTGGAACAAGACCATAAAAGAACAAGGGATAAAGGAAAATAAGAAATCAAGCTGCTAAAGAATCAATTAGATCTACTGGAGGCAGAAGAAATTCAGAAAAAAATGAAATACCTAACCAAAGACATTTTGAAGGTGCAAATAGACCTGGAAGATATTTATTACAAATCCTTTGAGGATATATTGGCTATACCTTTGCAAAAAGTGATGAGCGAGATACAAAGCAAAAAGATCTTACCACGGATCTGGCAAGAAGCTAATATTGCTTTAATACATAAAGAGGGAAACAATTCATTAATACCACAATCATACAGGCCTATCTCTTTATTGAATGTGGATTACAAGATATTTACAATAATAATGGCTGAAAGATTAAGAAGATGCTTTTCAGAGTTAATTCTTAAAGACAAAACAGGCTTCGTCCCAAAGAGGTATATGAAAGATAACATTAGATATCTCCTCAGTGCAATCGAATATTCAAGAAGAAAAGGTGAAAAAACTGCATTTATGTTTCTGGATGCCGAAAAAGCATTTGATAATGTTTCTTGGAAGTTTCTTATGAAAGCATTGCAAAGAATGAATTGCGGGAATAAGTTTCTGATTTGGATTAGCAAGCTGCAATTTTAGTGAATGGTTCGTTTATGAAGAAAATTGAAATAACAAAGAGAACACATCAGGGATGCCCAATACCACCACTATTGTTTATTATTGCACTAGAAATTTTGGCAGTGAGAATCAGACAAGACACTAGAATTGCTGGAATAAAGGAGGGGAAAGAGATATATAAGATGAAAAGCTACACAAATGATGTGGTCATAACAGTGATGAATCCACACCTTTCCCTAATTTATGTAATGGAACAAATATCAAAATGTGGACAAAACTCTGGATATAAATTGAATAAGAAGAAAACAAAGATAATGTTACTTTCAACAACGACAGAGGGACGTGAAAAGATTGGAAAGATAACGGACTGTGCCATTACTACAAAGCTGATAAAATATTTAGGGATAAATGTATCATCACAAAATGATAATCTCAATAAAGATAATTACCAAAAAAATTGGACAAGAATTATTGAAGATTTGCAGAGATGGGGAAAACTAAATATTTCATGGCTAGGAAGACTCTCAGCTGTCAAAATGAATATTTTACCTAAATTGAACTTTTTATTTCAAATGATTCCAGTTTATACGGAACAAAAGATTCTCAACAAGTGGTAAAAAGTAATAAATGACTTTATATGGAAAGGAAAGAAACCAAGGATAAGATTCAAAGTACTACAGGATGATAAAAACGAAGGAGGACTGGCAGTACTGAATATCAAACTGTATTATCAAGCAGCCGTGTTAGATTGGATAACAGATTGGGTTATAAATTCAAGCAGCAGACATATCAAATTAGATATAGTGGGTGCTAAAGAAGGCATCCATAATTATCTATGGATCAAGAAATCATGGAAATCCATTCACAAACAGGATGGGACTCATATTATAAGAGATGCATTGCTTAAAATATGTTTTCAGTGCAAAAACAGATTGAGTTCCCTAATCTCTACAGTGATGTCGCCAATTAATGCTCATTATGACGCAGCCACGAGAAATAGAATTGATCAGCTTAACTATGAATCAATGATGGATAAAAAAGGAAATGTAAAAACCTGGCAAGAAATCCAGACTCAAGGCAAAAATATTCCATGGCTGATGTGTCATCAAACAGTATCAAGATTAAAGGAACAAATCCTTAAAGAAGGTGTTAGATTGAGAGAAGAAACACAATATAAATTTATTATCTGGAGATCCGAAGCATCTCCTGGGGAAGATTTACAAAATCTTACTGCAATATCACACAGAAATGGAGCAAGAAAAACTTGTATGATAAAATGGATGGAAAACTTCAGAGAAACTATCTCAATGAACGTATGAGGAAAATTATGGACTAAGGACATTAAATTTACAGACTGTCAGTTACTGAGAGAAAATTGGAATAAAATGTTCTTTAGATGGTACACTATTCCCAAAGACATTGTGAGAATTAGTAAAGGTTACAGTGGACACTGTTGGAAATGTTGGCGCATGGACGCATTTTATCATATGTGGTAGACCTGCAAGAAAACATGAAAATATTGGATAAAGTTACATGAAGAGATGCAGAAGATTCTCAAACTCACATGGAAAACCTACAGCTGCTGAGTGAGCCTAACAGGAATTGCCAGTTTCCCTTCTCCCGTTTTGTATTCCAACTTTATCAAAGGCTCACAAACAGATGTAACAAACAAGCTAGAACCAAGTTCAACACATATCACCTAGTAGGTTTTCCATGTGAGCTTCTGCTTCTCTCTTGAAGCATCACCAGTGTACAGAAGGCTATTCAACCATCTATAAGAAAAGAAACATTAGTGAGAAACCAGTGAATTTTCCTTACTCACCTTTCAGAACAATTCCGGAATACATCTTCACCAGTTGGATTTTGGAACTTTGCGCCTTTAAGGACCATTGTGTCAGATTGTACTGTTTTGATATCAGTATAATATATTTACTGTTGATAAGAATCTATATTTATAATATTTATTACTTTTTTCATCCTTTATATATTGCACTTTCAGCACTTAGCACTTTTCAAAAAATAAAAATAATATTATATATTATATAACTCAGTAAGTGATATATCTCATTGTGTTAATCCTCCGAGAGGTTTTTCCTTTGTTGGTAATGGGGACATGCCTGAGAGCAACCTCCACAGACTAACTACCTACACCTCTTAATCCAACCCAGTGGTGACAGCCACCATGCAACTGGGCCTGGCATGGTGACAGCCAGTACCTGACCCAGCAGGAGCCCCCACATGGCTGAGTCAGACAGCCACCACACAAATGGGTCCAGCCTGGCTGAATCTGGCCTGGTAGTGGCAGCCACCATGCAACTGGCCCCAGTAGCTGCAGCCACTGTACAAGTGGGCCAAACCCCAGCAGCAGCCACCATACAACTAGGTCCAGCCTGGTGCTGCCACAGTAGCCCCCACACAACTGGATTCAGTACAGCCCTGGCCCCAGCCACCATCCAACTGGGCCAGGTCCAGTGGTGGTGTAATTGGGCTCAGCCAGTACCAGCAGTCACTGCACAACTCAACCAGACTTTTCCCAGGGAGGCGCAGTAAGGGGTAGCAAGGATGGAAAGCTATGGACAGTGGAGTAGATAATGGTGGTTGGTAGGTGGTAGGTATGTGGGATGAACAGAAGGAAGCAAGAAAGGGGAGAGACTATGGGGGCTTCCAGGAAAGGGAAAGAGGAAAGAATGGGAGAGGGGATATAGGGGGAAACAAGGTTGTTCACAAGTCATTGCAGGTCCACTGTGTGTATATCTCTAGTTTACACACATCTCTAGATTTGAAGGGATAAGACAAACAGTTTTATAACATATATGAAAATGGTCTAAAGCCAAGAAAAATTATGAGTTTATATCCTTAAATTCCTATTGGTTGGGCTGAAATAGTATCTGATTAGAAAGATTTGATGTATTGATGAGTACAATGTTGTAATGAAAATGCAAAACAACATGGACAATCAATAGTCAAATAACAACTGTAACTGACATTTATCAAGATAAAAGCTCCAATAGAAAGAAATGCATAAACCTAAATGAAATTAGTTGTGGCATCATTCTTTACTAAAATATATATTTTAATAAAATGCCTGTTTTGTTCTCTGAAACTATGTGATACTGAAGCTTTCTTATGAATGTGTTCTCTTGATCTGGAAAAGCTTAAGTACTCAAATACAAATGAGTTTATATTCTGATTCACACATTCCCCAATCTTCCACTTGAAGCCAACTGGGTGACCTTGTGTCAGTCACAGCTCTCCGGAGCTCTCTCAGCCCCATCCACCTCGCAGGGTGATTGTTGTGGGGATAAAAATAACATACTTTGTAACCACTTTTTGTTCTGAGTGGGTGTTAAGTCATCCTGAAGGGCGGTATATAAATCAAATGTTGTTGTTGTTGTTGTTCTTTGTAGCTACCACATGGTTTTTGATCACAGTGCCCTGTAAGTTCTGTACCTCTACCACCCCCACACTCAAGTGCTGTTTCCCTGATCTGAAACAGCCCAGAAAGCCACTTTTGCTCTGCTGAGAAGTTGCAGCCATTATCACATACAAGTGTCCCAAAGTAGCAAATAAGGCTCCCCAGAACTATTTCAAGAAAGGAAAGTGGCATGCTGGGGGAGGCTGAAGCCCCTTCTCCACCCACACACCATGGTTCCAATCTTAAATCCTCATGTTGGGGATGCAAAACCCAGAGAACTGTCAATCAAGAGTCCAGGCAAAACCTCAGAGTCCAAAGTAACAATACCAAAAGTCAGACAGTATTCAGCTACAGGCATCCACTAGCAACTATCTCCAGCAAAGGTAGGCTCCAGGAAGGATGTGATCCCTAACAAGGATGTAACTAGAATGAGGTTTTAAGTTTTAAGGCTACCTGCCCGTAGTATGGCCTGACCAGCTTGACCAATCAGTGAATGGCTCAACCTATGATGATATGCACCTGCAATCGGCACGTCCGCACAAGTGGGAGTACTGCGTATGACAGGACATTCCCAAATAAATGGATATAGGCTTACAGCCTAAATGGTGTTAGTTTAAAGGCCATTTTACATCACCCAGGCTTGCCACCAAGTAAATCCTTGACAGAGGAGTGCAGCCAACACCAGCTCCCTGCATTATATGTACGTTCTATAAATTTAGAAACATAAATGTGTTGCATTCATGCTTCACACTTTTAGGTGAATTGTCATGGCACTATTGGAAACCAGGAAATTAGCTATGTTGTGAACGAACCTGTTATAGGTGTATTGATCTAGTTGCTTAAAGCCAGGAAGCCATAAGCGTTGCTATCAATAAATGTTTCTGAATAAAAAGACAGCGTACATAATCTTTCTCTCTTAACCCCAAGGTAAATTCAGGGACTCTCTGTAAGCAAAACTTAGTGGCAAATATTTATTTTTGTAGTGGTATTTGTGCATTTAGCAACTCCTAAATTTGTTTTAATAATAATGTATACAATTCAAATCACAGTAACCTAGACAAAGATTAATTTTAAGAAAAAAGGACTTGCAGTAAAATGTAGATGTCACAACAGTCCTTTCAGTCCTGGTTCAAGATGTTGGGATTCAATATGAATTTCTCTTCCAAGCATAAAGATTTCACATCCAAATTTGTCAAGGCCTCCAACTGAATCCTGTAAATGAACAGAACATGCCGAAGAATACCAGACCAGTCCTTTCATTGCTTTGACTGCCAAGCTATTCAGAGCCTAATTATCTCCACGGGGATTTTCCCCACAGCAACTACTTCTTCTCTACCATCATTTCACCAATAAAACAGAGACTAAAACCCAGACAAAACCTTCCACTGATCATATGCAGCTACAGGCACTCTTCTCCCTCTCACTTCCTGGTACTTAGGCTCGATTTAAACATAATGCTAGGAGGCAAGAAGAACTACACTACAGCATCTCATTTAAACTGGGATCTCTACACACACAATGTTAACATAGTGGAGTTTTGTAGCCTAGGCAGACATTGCTCTGGCATGCTATTGTTGCATGCACAGAGGCTGAAAGCCCAGTTTCAACAAGATGCAAGGTGTGTGCAGTTTCACATGGATAACTTGTTCTTGCCTGCTAACATTATAAATCTGAGCTTTATACACATTATCCTGATAATCATCACCAGGGTTTCACATGCACTTGTCTGTCTTTTCAAGTATTAGATCTTTATTTATTAATTAATTCATTTAATTTATTTATTTATTTCATTTATAACCCCTCCTTATTTCCCAATGGGGATTCAAAGCAGCTTACATTGTTCTCTTCTCTTCCATTTTTATCCTCACTAAAACCTTATGAAGTAGGTTAGGCTGAGACGAACCACAAGTGACAAAAGGCACAGATTGGACACTTGTCTGCTTCCCTCAAGTTTTGATGGGAAATGTAGGCATCCTGGTCTCGCAGCTTCACTCTCTGACTGCTGTCCAATGGACTTTTCAACTGTCACTTGTCCAACATTCCGCCAAGCTGCCTACATTTCCCATCAAAACTTGAGGGAAGCATACAAGTGTCCAATCTGTGCCTTTTGTCACTTGTGGTTCTGCTCTGTGTGTCCCTTCTGTGGGCCTTCTGGAGCATCAGCCACTGTGAGAAACAGAGCCACTGGTATGATCCAACTGGACTCTTCTTGCAGGATTGCCTCTTCCTATACGATCTCATATGCTGCCTCAAAATACTCACGTCAGCTTTTCCTGGCAGTGTCTCCTGACCTCTGTCCGGCCTGTGAGCCTTTTCTGTTCCGGCTCCAGCCCTTCGGAACAGGCTCCAAAATGCAACATGTAGAACCTCTTCCCTTTCTGATGTTCAGAATCAATATAAAACTGAGCTCCTGTAGCAAGCCTTCTCTGGAAACTTTATAGTGCAAACTGAAGCGATCCAGCAAGGCCAGCTACTTTCAAACTGAACAAAGTATGACAATTATTCTCCCTAGATTCCCTTGTTAGTTTTAGGAAGACCAAACTGGTAGCAAAAAACCTGAATGAGAGACATCTGGAATTCCTTGTGTTCTTGTGTTAATTTACTGTATTTTTATCACCAGGTTCCTTAGCAAATAGAGATGGTACCTTTCTATAGATGACCAAGCAGTTGCTTGGTAAGCTAGTAGTCAATGTAAACTGAGAATAACCAGAATTCTATACTTGAACAATTAGTTGCGGAAAGAAGAAAATGATAGAAATGCTTGTGATAGTCCATTTACTAAACAGAATACCATAGAATTTACCACTTTTTAAATGATTGTCTGTATTCACTCAAGCATCCAAATCAGATTGTTCTTAGCACCATGTAATAGCTATGATACGTGATGGAAGATGCTGTAAACAAAAGATGGATGATGGCCAATATGATTTGCATAATTATAGCAGGAGTCTTTTTAGCTTCCATAGCAGGAGTTTTTTTAGCTTCCATCTATTGGAAATATGCCTGCCCTCCCATAGAGAAGCACCAGTTCATACAGCCAGCAGTTTTATACGACTCCCCCCTAGTCATGAACCTACTTGTGGCCTCTCTTTCAAACAATCACATCAGCCAAAAGATCTGAGCTGAGCCATAATCAGTTGCAGATATATTAGTACATACTTAAAGCTTGCAGGATCCATTATGGCATAGTTACAGTGATCCACTACTAACTTCTATTACTAAGGTATGATTAACACATTCTAAATCAAGCTGGATCTGGGTCCAAAAAGCAATTCCGTAAGCAATGTACAAGATATTTAATTGTATATAAATTTTTAGTCCTTTCTAGTCCAGTTCAAAAAATGGAAATGTAAGCAGTCAGCCTGGCCTCCGACATCTTTAATAACTATTTAATGTAGCTACCTGTGATATAAAATCATAAAACCCCTGGACTAAAAGCAGTCTGGATTGCAAGCAGGGGAATTCCAGCTAGCAGTTGCTGAGTCCCACCCGGGAGACCCAGGCATGAATGGAATGCCGCATGTAAATGCAGAGTGGCCAGTGGTGATTAGTTTTACAGTCTCCCCAGCTCCAAAAGGAATCCAGAGTAACAAAGGTCTCACAATGTTATCTGACTTAATACATTCCTTTCCCCTCCTGTGATGAGATCTCCCGCCCATGATTGAAGAGCAAATCAATTAGCATCTATAAGCTCTTATAATTCATTCCTGGGAAAGGTGCATTCCCCAACTAAATTCATCAACTTAGCTCAGGTGGACTCTATTAACAAACTGCCCCTTTATGCAGTCTCAGAACAGATTTTGCATTATCTTTCACACACACCTGCAGCTAGCAATCAAGGTAATCAAACCTTTGTTATTCCCAGGAACTGACTGTTGGAGTCTTTGTTCCAACAGCTGGGAGGACACTCCCACCTCAGGGCACGTTTTACTCTATAAAAATAGTACCCTTGCCCCATTCAAATTGTGCATACTTATTGGATCCGAAGTGCTGCTCCCTTGAGGTTGCCCTAAGCTTCTTGGTCTCTTGGTCGAGGACGCTGGACATTTAAAGCTGCTCTCTTCCTCTGCAGACTGGACTACTCTTCAAGATAGGTAGATATATTTTCCCCTCCCTCGCTCTATTCCAACTTCTGACTAGCTTCCTAGGACTCTGTGTGTGCAAACATTTTATTAATTACTCCTGTGTGTGCTTGTGTTTTTCTTCTTCAATAAAAGGTTGCTCTTTGAATTTAAAGCACCAGTCTCATCTGCTATCTGGGAAGGAGCCTGTAAAAATTGGGGGGAAAGTTCCCATAGTTACCGTCTCTCACATAGCCGTCTTCCTTGCTACTAATTCCCCCCACAATTCTCTTATTGCAAGGAGACCAATTCAGGTAACAGAAAACAAATTAACCAAAGAAAAATATTAAATGATTTCATTTCAGCCCCCAGCAAGATTTGCAGCATCTCCCAGCTGGTTGCTAACACTGACCTTTTCAGTGAGCAGGGCAAATGCTGCCCAGTCTCTCTGCTGAATGGGAATTTTTACAGACATCTTCTGGGATTCAAGTGTCATTCAAGTGACAGAACACCCATGGCATCCTGGACTGTGATTTTAATAAGACGCACAAGGAAAGCAAGCCTTCAGGTGATGGAGTCACTTGGGTCCCTGCAACTGCAGAGATCATGACCCACTTAACAATGCCAGCCTTCAGGGAAAGTCATTAAATCCATTGCTAAACTGTTATGGGAAAGTGGCAACTTAAAGAACTTAAAGAAATGATGCTGTATTTCAGTTTACCTTTTCAAAAGAAGAGTAATGAACAGTGAGTATAATAGGGAGTGATGGATGGACTTATTATTCAGTATTACTCTGCAGCTCTGCACTGTAGATAACACACTGTAAGTCTGGAATTTAACACAGGAGATGTCACATACATATACACCATGAGAAACCCCACACATTGTGATTTCAAGTATATTGTGCAAATCAATGTATCTAATTCTGAACCTGGAACCTGAGAAGGTTAATAGAGCCAACTAATGAGGCCATGTTCAGGCATTTTTCTACAAACCCAAGGGGCTCCCCAGCCACCAAAGAGGTGGCAATGTGGATAAAGGAAGAGGACTAGAACCATCCCCTCTCCCTTTAGCTAAGCAAGCAGGGGTGGGTGAAGAAAGAGCTGCCACACACACTGCTGCTGCTGTTGCCACATCAGAGTGGGTTGGCCAATGAGTGGCCAGACCACAGTGGAGGGAAGGGTGAGATCCCTCACCCTGAGTTGTGAGATCATCTTTGGGTAGGTTGGGGAAGAGAACGGGAGAGATGGAGCTACATTTGCCAGACAGGTAGTGGCTCTGCTAGAGAGAAGAACAAGTAGATGCCTCAGTGTGCAGATGCAATGGAATGGATCCCCTCCATACACAAATCTTATGGATCTCCGCTTGTTAGACATGTTTGCATGATAATAGGCATTTCAGTTGGGCTATTCTTTTAAAGATTGTTTATTATAGGCTAAGGAAGGCAGGTTAGTATTCAGAAGTCAGAGGTATTCAGAAGGTAACCTTGGTTAACCTTGGATAGGTTTGGACTCTAGTTAAATAAAGTACCATTCCCTGACTACTCTAAATTTCATCCATACACATCCCTCCAAGAGCAGCTTCAAATGAAATCTTTTTAATGTTGTTCTCTGGAATTGTACCCAAGTCTGAGTGCACATGCTGTGAATCATATTAGAAGCCTGCTTGTGTATATTTTGGCCCCTTTTTGGTATTGATCAGGAAAGGATCATCATACCCTTATTTAGTATATTGGGAGGAGACCACACACACACACATGTGTGCGCGCACATGCGCACCCAGTTAAAAATACAATGAACCACACTATACCAATTTATTATACTTATCCATGAGCCAGGTTCTCCACCTGGATAACAAAAATGCAAAGCATGAAAGATTGGATGAAGGATACACTTCTGGGTAGCCATGTATGTGAACAAGATATTGGGATACGAGTGGATGGGAAGCTAAATATGAGCAGTCAGTATAATGCAACAGCAAAAAAGGCAAATGCAAACTTGGGGTATATCAGCAAAGACATAACTAAATCACGAGATGTCATTGTCCCATAGGGGGGGTGAAACCTGGAGAAACCTGGAGAAAGTGGGGTTTGGGGAGGGAAAGGATCTTACCATGGCATAATTCCATAGAGTCCACCCCCCAAAGTAGCCATTTTCTCCAGGTGAACTCATCTCTGTGGCCTGGAGACCAGTTGTAATTCTGGGAGATCTCTAGCCACTACCTGGAGGCTGGCAACCCTATTGTCCCACTATATACCACATTGGTCAGGAGTATTGTGTGCAGTTCTGGAGGCCTCATTTCAAAAAGGAAGTGGACAAATTAGAATGGATGCAGAGGAGAGCTGATCAGGGCCTGGAAGCCAAGCCCTAAGAGGAAAGACTGAGGGACTTGGGAATGTTCCAGTTAAGAGAAGAGGATATTGAGGGGAAACATGGTTGTCACTGAGGGGAGGGGAGAGAGCTGTTCCTGTAAGCAAGAGAGGACAAGACTCAAAACAATGGATTTAAACTACAGGAGGGAAGGTACTGTCTGGATATTAGAAAAAAATCTTCATGTTAAAGAGTAATCCAGCAATGGAATTGGCTGCCTAGGGATGTGGTGGGTTCCCTCTCACTGGCAATCTTCAAGAAAGGCTGGACAAATACTTGTCAGGGATGCCCTTTCCATGATTCTATGAATTTTAAAGCTCTAAAAGCAAATTATTTGCTTCCAAAGCTATATTTTTACAGTAATTTCTCTGCCAAGTTATATCTGAGTCCTAATTTCTGATAAGCTACTAGGTTTTGCATTTTAAGTTATATTTTACTCTTTATTATGTGTGCCCAAGCTTAGACTTCCCAACATTATCAGCAAAAACCCCTCACTTTCTCTGTGACAGAAAATACTGAGCAAACATGCACATATTCCTTACAACCCAGGAATAAATACCTTTATGCCTGTTCAGGTAATCAATGATGAATAGAGGGTTATTTTTTTAAAAAATATATCTAATTTATTAGGTCCCATTGAGTGGGAAACGAAAGTATCATACACTTTGGACAGTGCTTGTGAAGGGTTGGCTGGGTGCTGCTGTCTCCCTTGCCTCACCTCACATAGGACTGGGCCAAGCACTATCACCTTCCTCATCTCAGGTGACATAGACCAGGGACCACTGCCTCCAGAACCATGCACAGGGCTTGGATGGGCATGGCACCACCACCACCACCACCCACCACCTCAGTACCTCCTCTGCCATACACATGGCTTGGGTGGACCAGGCTCAGCCCTTCTATGTCAGGGCTGGTTTTGCCCAGGTTGGGAGGCATCGGCCCACTGAGAGGCATCTTGGTTTTCTTAGTACTCAAGCCACATCTTCCTGGGAGGAAAATTAGGCTGAGAAAGTGCAGGTTATCCTGTGAGTTGCCTCAGCAGAATGGGGATTCAAGGTCCTAGTCTGCTAACTGCTACACCACAGACTTTCATAGGGTGGGTGTTGAACAGTAGCAAGCAGCTGGGCCTGGGTAAGTTACTCAAGTCTAGGGGTAGCAACTACTAGCAAGTAGTTCAGTGGTTACTTCTGGGCCTGGCCCCAATAAGTCCTTCCTCAAAGGCCAAAACATCCCTGCAAAGGGCCCTGCCCATTCTCCTGCCATTTACTGACAGAAACCAAACAGAATGTTGGCAAAACTGTTGTAGTTGCCTAGCAACAGCCACCAAGGGCATCTGTTTCTTAAAGCTATAGGCATTCCTTTTATCATGGGGGGGGTTGTTAACTACCCCAGTGTATTTCTTTTTAGATTTCAGATTTTTATGCACATCTCCATCTTGTCCATTCCTGACTCTAGTCTCTAGGTTTAATTGCCTTCAAATTTGGCTGAGATGAGAATGAGAAAGACAGATAGTAACACAAAAGAATGTTCTTACACTGGATTTCCAGTCGTGGCTACCATATATTATCATAGATTTTGACTTAGCCATGATTATCAGCAATGTATTGATCACTAGGACTCCTAATGATTAACAGTTTAGAAACTTAAAACTATTAAACGTCTATTAACTCTGAATATATTGTTTATGCACAGAAGAATGTTATTAAAAATGGACCTGTATTCATATAGTCATGCTCTAACATTCAGGTGTAATTATTTAACTGGTCATTAAAACACTTTAAGCGTAGCATATATATCTTAAATTACCATGACATTGAAAGCAGAAAGTACTGCACAACGCAGCCCAATTTATCCAAAAGATTACTGGACACTCCAACAACCAAGTAGTCATAATGTTCTTTAGACTGCCATTTATTGGCAAAGAGGCCATAGAAGATACGCACCACAACTGCTGTGCCATATTAAGATGCTATTTATTTCATAATCATTGTGTGGATTTGATTGGGGGAGGTGTATGCTATTTTTGCCAGAGTGTGCATAATTGCCAGGTCTGGGATAGGCTTTATGTTTTGCAACAGGCTTAGAAACTCACAATATTTATCTCCCATATTTGCATATTGTATATTTAAACAGCGATGAAAGATGTATCGGACTCCCCCGCCCCCTCCGCGCCAGAGACAAGTCCTTAAAGCTCCATAACGACGGTGTCCTTCAGTTTGACTTTTCCACAGTTCGCTTTAACCCTCATTGCTCATTGCAATGATATAAAGGCTCAGACATAGGCGGAAAAAGGTTCCCATTACGAAAACACGTGGAGTGTGTGTGAAGGCTTGCCCTGACCTACTTGGGCGAGAAAGCCACCCTCCTTCCCCCCCCCCCCCCACCTCGCCCATCAGTACAGCAGCCTCTGTTGTGATTTGCACGCCTGTCAAAAGCCGCTTTCCCTCGCTGGAAAGAGCCCAATCGCTCTTTCCTCGCGCACCCCTCCTCGTCTCTTTGCTTCCCCTCCATCTTTTCTGGCCGTTGCCATGGCGCCCAGGGAGAGCGAAGCACCGCAGCAGGGGCGGGGGAGGAGGCGGCGCATGCTGCAATTTCCAGGCTCTCTCCTCAATGAGCTCATCAACCTCCTCCTCCAAGAGGGAGGTGGCTGAGGCTCTGGCTATTGCTGGTGGGTGGTTTCCATCTTCAGCATCACCAACCGAAGGGGGGGGGGGGCGCAGCTGCTGATGTTGTGTTCGGAAGCAACCTCGGTAGAAGGGAAAATGGATTCAGCTTGCCCATCCCTCGCCTTTCCACATCTTCCCTTGGTGTCGACATGGTGAGCATGAGTGATGGAGAAGCGTCCCGGTGTTTAGTGATTGCTGCTTGTTATTAATGATCTTTAATCTGATGGGGATGAATCTTTGCTGCCGATCTGGGTATTAGCATCCTAACCGGGTAATAACAATGACTTTCATCTGAGCTGCTGGAATGGGTGGGGGAGGGAGGGAGGAGGGGTGTTGTGTGAGAGCGAGAGGAAAAGAAGATGGAGAGGGATGAAGGTTGATTGGGAGTCGGTTTAGGAAAATGCAGCTCCCAGAGTAATCTCAACCATCTTCTTGCAGAAGATACAGGGAGTGGAATGCTTGCCTTCCCGTGGCAAAAGGGGCTCTCTGAGAAGGACTGTCAATTAGAAATTGCAGGATATTTTTTTTAAAAAAAAATCAGAAAGGTTTTGATTCATTCTTGTAACTGCCCCAAATTGGGCTGGGCCTTAGAGAAGTAGTATAATTGGATGCAGCAAAGTCATATATAAAAATAGGCTATATAAAAATAGGTGCTGCTGGATTTCATCTATGATTGGTTGATTTGTGGATATGTATCATTAGAAGAGGTGTATATGGATCATCTTGTACAATTTTTAAATGTATTTAAGGAGTTGGGTTGGGTGCAGTGCGTGTATTTGTGCACGCACCTATTCTACAGACACCTGAATCTCTTTGTAGATCTCTGTGTTTAGTCCATGTGCAGTTTTCATTTCCATTGACTGGCTGGCCATGCATTTCACTTAGGATGGCATGACTGATTTATGGTCCTTTAGTTTCCTTGCAACCACAGGACAAATCCATATCATTTGTTTGGTATGTTATATGGCACTAAATCCTAATTCACAACCTCACTGTCATGTCTGTACATAAGAGTACAAAGATATTGAATATGTGTTTTATTTATCTTTATAATGTATTTATATTTTATATGCTCCAATTAGATGTTTTACAATCTGAAGAACCATATACTTATATACTAGAGGTTTATTTAGTAAGTCAAATTCTTCCTGAATGTACATTTCATTTTAGAAAATAATTTATAATGATAAGAACCACTAATTTAATTCCACTAATTTAATTCAGTGATTCTAACTTTGGTCATAGTTCTAAAGGTCACATCTACAGCTTTTGTATATGTTCATGTTAGTATGGAAATATTATGTGTTCTGTTAGTACGGACAGGAATTCTTATTATTTTTGTCATTTTTATTCCACCACTGGAAATCCAGGAAAAAACATAAATGTCAGGATTTAGGAGCTATCATGTATATACTGTGTTGAATTAGATAAGTGTGAACAGGAGGATACCATATACAACTAAACAGTTCATAGTTGTGATATCTTGAGTAGGCCATTATCATTCCAGATTACCGTGAGTCAACATTGGTCACGTATCCCCCATTCATGGGGAACAAATACGCATATTCTGTTCTCAGAGGAAATTGTAGGGCTTTTGACCTAAGGATAAGGATCATTTAAACAAGATGCCTTAATTCATTTCAATTTGGATCTGTTTCACTAATATGGGGCTAATGTAAGGGAAAGAGATCTATAATCATAAGAGGCTTTTCTCTATCAATATTTTCATATCAGAGAAACTGACTATCCCTTTGTCAGTATGTTAAAATCACTACAATGATTTCTTAAATTAAGAATTTGTTAAGGGCTAGTGATACAAAAAGCATAAGACATCTTAGTGATATAGTAGTTGTCCACAGAATGTATTCTGATTTCTATACAACCAATTTTTGTTGTTTTTCATTGCAGTGCATAGCTTATACATTTTCCCTCAGGAAAATGGTGTTTGAAAACATGTGTATCATACTTCACAGATAGCCAGGACTGACTGCAGCTCTCTATTGATTGTGTGCTCTGTGAGAAAATAGCTGTGAAACAGGCCAGAAGCCCCAGTATTTTTCATTCAACCAATGTGATTCTTCTTGTGTATTGCATACGTTGCTACTAGGATTATTGTATAGTATGTGATTCTGCAATTGAAACAGGCATCCACAAGCTATTTCTTGTGACTTGAGCTGTGAAAACTGATGCGAGAAGGGCTGTGCAGCAAAGTGGAGCTATTATTGCTGCAATTGTAGACAGAAGCTTGTACAGATGATCTTGAGCAGGCAGCAGGAGAGTGTGAAACTACAAGAAGCAAGGCTATCCAACATCTCAAGGCAAATTGTCGTTACTGAGGCACCTTCATTGGAAGGTGATCCAAAATGGCACCCAATAACAATTGCAGCACTTCCTTATGCAGTTGTATTAGTCCCTCAGATTAGTGTTCACTACTAGGTAAGAGGAGGGAGATAGCTGTGTTAAGTGGACAGCTTTGTTGATGATGGCTCTCTTTGTAAATAAAATGCCCGCTAATACAGAAGAGAAGGGTGCATTTCCTTCAAAGACTCTGGGGAGTGGACAGTGGAGGCATAGGATAATCTACAGCAGAAGTGTCAGATGCAATACCAGGTGTCTCATCCTGTCCTTTAAGTACCCCTCCCCCTCGCCCTGGTCCACTGTATTCCAAACTTACCTTACACATAATAGTTTGTTCATCTTTATGGCCAGGAAGCCAATACTCTTAAGAGTGTAAATGGTTAACTTTTTCTGTTACTGTAGTCACGTTATATATAATTGTTTAATTATAAGAGAAGAAACTGTCTTGTTCTAGTTTACTGGGTTTTGCTGTTATTATTACCTACTGTATATATGTGTGGGTAACACTCCTGTTTAAGTTCACAATACACACATCCAATTTAAATGTGATACTGGGGCAAGAGGAACTTATTCACACAACTTTGCACATGGTCAATGTCTCACTTAAATGGAGCCCTCAGCCTAGAATTGACAACATTTAGGTAGAGCTTGGAAATCTCCCAGAACTAGAGCTGATCTCCAGCCTACAGAGATCAGTTCCTCTGGAAAAAATGGCTGATTTGAAGGGTGGACTTTATATTTATATGATATTATTTATATTATATCCTGTTGAGGCCCCTCCCCAAGCCCTGCCCTCCCCAGGCTCCACCCCCAAACCTCCAGGCATTTCCCAACTCAGAGCTGACAACTGTACTTCAATTAGGGTTGAAGAAGGTGAGTGCCAGGTCCCCCCTCCCTCTGGGAGGATAAGGGGACCTGGCACTCACCTTCTCCGATGTCTTTGCCCAATTTGGCCTGTTTGGGCCCCAGATTGGGCCACCGCAAAGCACAGGAGCATGCCCGGCCCTTGCATGATGACATCACTCCCAGGATGCGCTGGTATGCTAATACAGCACGTGGCTGCTTTCCACATTTAGTGGCCAGTACATAAAAGATGCTGAGCATGTACAGAGTCACATGGGTAAGTTTTTCTGTCCTGCCAGGATCACATTTAATCAAGGCCTACCTAGCATATACTGTATTACAGAACATAGCAGCAGGATTATTTCCCCAAAGCAAAGTGATCTCCTCATATTTGTATATTTTCCCTCATTGCATGTGGATGGAATGCCAGGCATTTATAGTATTATTGCAGCTGCTTCTTTTGACAATGACCAGTACAGGTATTGTTTAATTGGTTTGTTTCGCATCTGTTTAATAAGAAGAGAAAACAGTATTGACAGGTCATTTCTTTTCCCTGACCTTTGCATATTCTTAAGACTGTAATTCGACAGGAAAAAGTATGATGTTTTCCACCATTATTACAAGGAATGGTTTCATTTGTGGTACCAAGTCAAAGAAACAGTATATAACATTACTAGCAAAGTAAGACCCAGAGTAATGTTCAGGATTAGGCTTCTATGATCTACTTATGCTTTATTTCATTATATGCTAGCTAACAATTCAGTTTTCACAAATCACTTTATAGAAGCTCTCATTTATACTGAAATATGTGTGAGTCTCACCTTTTTACCACTGAAATTGTGTCTATCAGCAGGAATGAAATTCTACTGCTCAATATTTCTCATCACATTTAGTGTAGTTTATGTGGCTATATCAGACACTTTTATAGCAGGCATGTTATCAGGAAGAACTGACCAGTGCAGAATATGGCTGGCTAATGCTAGTAGTTTTTATATCTAAAAATAAATTCTTGGTTTCCATCTGGGATTACCAAACTTCTACTATGGTCGCATTTTATTCTAGGGAGTATTCACATACCAGAAGCCAAGTGTTACCCTGGGGGAATAGCAATAGCAGACACAATTTGAGACACTTATGCTGTGCTTCATTCAGAACTATTTATTTGCAAAAAGTATCTGGAAGACCCAGATGATAATTTAGACCTGAGTTCAATGTGATGCTGGCTATTCAGAAAAAAAGTATCCATGTACATACCCACATCTCAGCCAATCTGCATGCGTAGAAATTCATATATGGTTGCCAGATCTCCCTGGCAACTGTTGGGAGATCAGGATGGCACAGGAGGTGTAGGACATACCCTTATAACCTGCATGCCTGCTGCGACAATATAACTTCCAGAAGTGATTTCCTCACGTGGGGATGGGAGTGCATTCACTATATTTTGGGCTGATTCTTAAGGAATTGGCCCTGGTGTGAATTGCATTCGCTTGCACTACAACACAATTATGTCACTTATAGAAGTGACATCATTGAGGTGGGGGCATGGAGGTACACATGTTAATTTGCCCAGGATGCCTACCAGTGGCAGACGGCTGTCAGGAGGCTTGCTTCTTCTCATCGATCAACAGCTATCAGTGGGCAGAAAGGCAAAACCACTAGGAGTATCCTTGTCTCCAGCAGGTACCTTGCAACCTTATATTGATAGAATGGGCAAGTAGTTTGCTGGCATGCCAATGTTACAAACATGCACAAGTAGTAACCTGGTTTAAATGCAGGCACATTGTACAACACCCAACATGATCAAGAGAAAGGGAGGCAGTCAAAGTCTCTTATTGGGGCATTCCATAACTCACTGGCTCCCACAAAGTAGCATCCAGGCAGACCTGAGGAAAGTTCGTTTTTCTTGCTCTGTGCCAAGTCTGTTACACCATTAGAAAGCACTTTTATTTCCCGTGATTTCAGGCTGAACAAAGGAGACTGTATGGAAGAGCACAGGGGATGTCCCGAGTGCAGAGTGTGTGTTGGCCACAGAATCCTTTGGAACTGCACTAGCCAGTCTCCAGATGGTGGCTGGAGATCTCCCAGAATTACAACTGATCTTCAGATGACAGAGATCAATTCCCCTGGAGAAAATAGCCATTTTGGAGGGTGGACTCCATAGCGTTATACCTTGCTAAGGCCCCTCCCCTTCCCAAACCCCACCATCTCCAGGCTCCTCTCCCCAAACCTCCAGGAATTTCTCAACTTGCAGCTGGCAACCCTGGCACTTTCTTCCACTGGCCTCTGGAATGCCAGAAGGCAAAGCCTGCAAGGGCAGGAGATCTCCCACCCCCAACAGGCACATGGCAACCCTAGACTGTACAGAAGATTCCTGTCCATACTTTCATTTTGTGTATCCCTCCTATCATGTCTTTACACTTCCACTCGTACATATAGAGTCCTTCCCAATACTCCATGCTTAGCCTGAGAGAAGAGCAATCTCAAATAAGGCCCATTGTGCTTTTAGGGAATCTGCTGATCCTGTACAAGCAGCCTTCCATAAACAGACCCAGCGCTAGGAGCCCAGAGTGTGGAAGGGGAAAGTTTTACTGCTGTCGGCCTTTGTAGCTTTAAGCTTTGCTTCAGCTCTCTGCATCCTGTAAGAGGAATAATAATGACTAATCCAGTTGGAGGCCTGGGTCATATCTTCTGCTGACACAGGTTGGGCACTTGTCGGCTTCCCTCAAGTTTTGATGGGAAATGTAGGCATCCTGGTCTTGCGGCTTGGCTCTCCATTTAATTGAAGTTTACAGAGCGGCAGTCTATGGGAGGGAGAACATGCAGGTGTCGGGCTCTCACTGGGCGCTCCCCCTTCCCTTCCCCTCCACTCTGTGTGTGTGTGTGTGAGAGAGAGAGAGGGGGGGGGGTTCTGTAAACTTCAATTAAATGGAAAGCCAAGCTGTAAGACCAGGATACCTACATTTCCCATCAAAACTTGAGGGAAGCTGACAAGTGTCCAACCTGTGTCAGGCGTCACTTGTAGCTTGGCTCTAATTCTGTATCCTGTAGGTTTTTCCAAAGGAGTTGGTCATTGTCAAATTCTGCCTAAAGTTTGTTACAGGATGATGCAGGGGCTTCAAGTTCTGTTTTCACTTCATGAGTCTGTATACAACATGCAGAAACGGGAGCCCAAGGGATAGGTTTGAATGTTTGCTTTTACTGCATGTGTTGCAAAACCACTGACTGCTATCCTACAGGGACATCTTGAAAATCGGGATGCCTCTGGTTTTACAGTCACTCTGGGCAGGCCTATTGCCAGATGCCTGTCTCAACCCATTACTCCCCTAAATACATCCTCTAACTAGGACAGAAAATTCCTTGTTATGTTTTCTCTTTTTACCCTCCTTGGATGTTCAGCCAGAACATCGCAACTCCAAAAGGCTGGTGGGAAAAAAGCAGTCTCAAAGAAATAGTAAGCATTGGGTAGTTAAAATTATAGTCATATTAGAAAATTCTTGGTAGAAATTTATTTTTAAATTTGAAATCACCTGTTTCTTCCAATTATCAGTGAGTATATAGAAAAGAAAGAAAAACAGACATACCAAGAAGATGCGGAGATTTGGGGGAGAGCAAGTTGGGCATAAATGATGGAATGTAGCCGTACCTGTGAATTGGACTTCTGCATTACAAAAAAAATTCCAATATAAAACAAAATAGAAATATAACTATGAAAATTTCCTCCTCTGACCTGGATGGTCCAGGTAGTCTTATCAGATCTTGCAAACTAAGCAGGATTGGCCCTGGCCAGTATTTCGATGGGAGACAGCCGAAGAAGGCCAGGGTTGCTACACGGAGGCAGGCAATGGCAGACTACCTCCAAACATCTCTTGCCTTGAAAAACTTGCCACTTGATGGCACAACAACAAATGAAAATTTTAAAACCAAACAAAGAATAAAAACCTACATAAAGCAAGATACCAGAACAGAAACTGAAAGCTTTTGGAAGTTGCAGCAGCAGAGTGAAAATTTAAATTATCTTGATAAATATGCACTTAAAAAACGTTTTATTTATAATTCATTCACTAATGTTGAAGGTTGGGTGCTAACCTCTCTTTCTGCATGCACTGTCTTTGCATTCATGTTAGGTAGTTTCACTTACTGAAGACACAAGGGTATTTTTTGACCTTTTTTTTGCCAATTCTTACGTCTCACTGTAGCCCCGTCCATGGGTCCTTGGGGTTCAGAAACTCATAGGACTACAATTTTGAGGGTCAAAGTTCAGTATAAACAGAATAGATGTTGCATGTAAAAATACCTTTACCATTATCTGAATCTTAAAACAGCAGTTTTTAAGAGCAGGAGGAGGGGAGAGATTGTTTTATAATGGAAGATTAGGAGATCATATGTCAGGCAATGGTAGTAAGGTACATGGAGATTTTTCTAACTTGCTTTGCATCCTTTCCATTTCACTGACCCAAAGGATCAAAAAACCTACAAGATCTTGGCAGCATGCCACTGCCTAAGTCTTCCAGGATGTGTGTGGCAGAATACATTAAAAGTGTCTTATAAAAAGAGTCCCAGTATTATATACAAGTCAAATCAGATACACATGTACTGTAGTAGTAGCAGTAGCAGGGTTAAGCCAAGCATGGCAAACCAGATGCACAGAAAATTTGAATCTACTACAAAAGAAATAACTTTTTACATGGCATTTAAAAGTAAGAGGACATTTCCTTTAGGAAAGAAATCTTTTTACACAGTTTGTTGTGGCGTTTTGCCTCAGCACGGTCCCAAACTTAATTGGTTAGCAGAAAATCCTTTCTCCTTAAGCAATTCCAAAATGGAATGGAGCTTGCCAAATATTATGAGGTCTTTGGATAGACCCAAGCAGCCTTGTTCTACGTTCTGAATGACCATCAGAAAAAGAATTGTCCTGTGTCCTTTCGCAGGTTTCTGTAAAACTTATCCCATCAAGACAGGTACAAAGGATCGGGAAGGGGATTGGAAAAAATAGCCAATTGTAGAGAAGTAAGCAAATTGTGACTCTGTTTGTCTTCTACAAGACACCACATCCATACTAGCAGAGTATGAATCTGATCTTGTTGGAGAAAAATTGGAACAACAGAAGTTGTAGTGTCGGCTAAAGTTTTTTTTTTAAAAAAAATCCGATTTTACCTTTACCAATTCATTTTAAAAACATAATAGAATCTTCCTGTGAAATGTTTTCATGATGATAATAAATCAGATAGATTAAGTTTTAAAATTCTTTTTGGAAATATTACTATTGAAGGATTGGGCATTATTAGTATAAGGCTGTATTATGAGGCCTGTCAAGTAAGACAAATGTTGGCTGTTACAAAGCATGAAAATAGGCCTTACTGGGTATTTATGGAAATCATTGACTTGAACACCTGCTGTTAAGATTAGAAATTGCTAGGAAATGGAAAACAAGAACAAGCTTTTATGCTGAATCCTCCTGGTACAAGACAGTGTGGGATGAGGCACTGATGAGAGTCTCACTTTCCATTTACAGTATATGATAGATTACATTGGACACATTGGAAAATGGTCTATGTATTTGTCCTGCATCAATGAAAATCCTGATATTATTGGACATTCTTGAAAAGCAAATCCTTTGGGGGTAGGTATAGTCATTAATTAACTCGAACTATCAATAATTTTTAAAAGTTATTTTCTGTTTAAATTTAGATAATGACGTTTACAGTGCAATCCTATGGAGAGTTACTCCGGTATAAGCCCAATGACTTCAATGGGTTTAGACTGGAGTAACTCTCCATAGGATTGTACTGTCAGTTTGTACTTCTATGATATACTAAGAATTACTTTCATTTAATAATTTAATATTATTAAAATACTTTAATACTTTGTGAGAAACCCTGTCTTAATTATTCAGTCTTTGTACTTATGTTAGGGTTGCCAGCTTCCAGGTGAGGCCTAGAGATCTCCAGGAATTACTACTATTCTCCTCCAGACTACAGAGATCACTCCTCTGGGAAACTATGGCAGCTATGGAGAATAAACTGTGTGGCATCATATCCCGGCTGAGCCCCTCCCCTCCCCAGACTCTGTCCTCTCCAGGCTCCACCCCCAAATCTATTAGTGTGACATAGCATAGATTCTTTGGCAGCACAATCTCTTATACCTACAGAAACTTCTTGTTAGAACCATTGCAGTATAATGGTTATGTTGTCATACTAGGATCTAAGAGTCCCAGGTTTGAATCCCCAATCTGCCATGGAAGCTTGACTGGTGACCTTGGACCAATCACATGCTCTCTGCTTAACCTACCTCACAGGGTTTTGTGAGGATAAAATGGAGGAGAGAAGAACAGGGTTGCCAGCCTCTAAGTGGTCGCTGGAGATCTCCCAGAATTGCAACTGATCTCCAGGCCATAGCAGTTAGTTCCCCTGGAGAAAATGGCTGCTTTGGAGGGTGAACTCTATGGCATTATACCCTAATGAGGCCCCTTCCCAAACCCTGCCCTCTACAGGCTCCACTCCCCAAATCTCCAGGAATTTCCCAACCTGGAGTTGGCAACCCTAGTGTCACAAGAATGATATTATATCCTGGCAAGAGGATTGGGACCTAGCACTTACCTTTCCCCTGCTTCTTGGTGACCGTGATGACTGTGGCAGTGCCGTCACTTCCGGAAGTGCAGCGGTGGCGCAGGTGAAAGGGTGTTGCCTGCGCTCCCAAGGGGTTAAATTGCCCACTGTGGGGCCCGATTCTACCTGAAACGGGCCCACTACAGGGCATGATTTGGGGCGCAGGGGCACGCTGCACCCCCTGGGGGCACGCTGTGCCGCCCAGAGAGCACCCCTTGGGGAACGCACCCCCTGCCAGCCAAGTGAGTGGGTGCAGGGGGGGGAAGTGTGGGAGCTGGGGATCCAAATGGCACCCCTATATAAGATGCTTTGGATCCCCACTGGGGAGAAAGGCAGGGTATGAATGAATAAATAAATAAATAATATAGAACATACCATGAGATAGAACACACCCTATGATTCTTCTCTCTCCTCCACTTCTCCCCCCTCCTCTTCTATATTTGACCAGTTTCTGTACCATGCATCTGACGAAGAGAACTTGATTCTCGAAAGCTTATGCTACAATAAAATTGGTTAGTCTTAAAGGTGCTACTGGACTCTTTTTTATTTTGCTACCACAGACTAACACGGCTAACTCCTCTGTCGCTACAGAACTGACTCTGTAGGCATTTTTGCTCATGGTTTTCTAAATGCAGTTGCAGTTTAGTTTCTGCACTTTATCTCACTTAATAGGAAAAGGTTGCTGTTCAGCAAAGCCAGGCCATCAAGCAGGCTACAGGCTACAGATCATCTACTTCTCAAAAAGCTTTATTGCCTAATAAGAACTGTAGCGAAGAACCGACAGGAGACGAAGTCAGGATGCAAGTCTGACCCTCCTTTCGGAGGCGAGTGCTTTATTGAGAAACTTTTCCGGAAGTCCCGGAAGAGAGCAAGAACAATTAAGCCAGTAGCAAAGGTTACAATCTTCTGAGCCAGTCACAGATGACTGGGCAAACATGCTGCATATATGAAATATAATAACACATGAGCTTTTCTAGGTCTTTGTTTTACTTGGATTTCCAGTAAATTGTGAAGTTGCAGATTCATGACACAGTTCATGAAGCCCTACCTGCTGCTTGTACATATGTACCCTATAGAGGTGCCACTTTGTCACTGCTTTTCAGAAAGACTATCCGCTTGTGCATACGTATTCAGAGCTAGAGCACTATCCCATTTATTTATTATTTATTTATTTATTTATTTATGTGTTTATGTGTTTATTTATGTGTTTATTTATGCATTTGTTTATGTGTTTGTTTATTTATGCGTTGTTTTGCCCATGCTGCAAGATGGTAAAGGAAGATCATTTAGCAATAGAGACAATTCCTTTTTAGAACAGGTACCTTCAAACCCCCTTCCTTCCTGGGAAAGTTCTTCCTTGCCTTCTCTAATTTTCTCCTTGCCTGGCCTGTCCTCTCCACACCCCTATTAGGCAGTCCTCCAATGCTCTGCATGCCGAGTCCCCAAATTGTTAGGATCCTAACTCTGGTTCCTCTTCCTCCTTGTTTTCCTTTCATAAGACATGTTGTGAGATGGTGATGTGTGATTTCATATCCCATGCTTGCAGCTCAGAAGGGCCGTTTCCACACAGCTTACCTTGTTGTGGAAAATAGCGAAATCTCGCGCGAAGACGCTGTTATCACGCGAAAAGACACTGTTATTGCACAAGAAGACACGATAACAGCGTCTTCTTGCGTGATTTTGCGCGAGATTTCGCTATTTTCCACAACAAGGTAAGCTGTGTGGAAATGGCCACTGTCCTGTGCTTCCCCTAGGGATTTAAAGGAGGATCCTGTCTAGAAGATTGAACACCACACCACTATATTATGCACATTCGGCTTACTACTGTGCCTTCAGTCACAGCTCTCTGACGAACACAGCTGTGGTTCTCGAAAGCTTATGCTACAATAAAGTTGGTTAGTCTTAAAGGTGCTACTGGACTCTTTACTACTCAGTCACTTTGCATCTTTAATCTGACTGCTGCTGTAGCACAGTGGTTAAGTGGTTCAGCTGCAAATCAGCATTCTACTAGAACAAATCCCACTACTGCCATGAGCTCAGTAGGTGGCCTTGGAGAAGCCACTCCTCTCAGCCCCAGCTCCCGAGTTATATTGTAGAGATAATAATAACACTAACTTGTTCACCGCTCTTTGTGAGGCACTAGTGGTGTATAAGTGCAGTTATTATTATATAGCTACTCTGTGAATGTAAATGTTTACAAATTGTGTAATTCTTAAATACAAACTATAATTGTCTATATTCCCTTTTAAGAGAATGGAAAAGGATATTTACCAGTAATGTATGATTTTTGCTTCCTTTCTCTGTGTTTCTTCCTTATGAAAATTCAGCATTGTAACATACAACTTGCAAAAGTATAACAACAACATTTGATTTATATACCACCCTTCAGGACAACTGAATGCCCACTCAGAGTGGTTTACAAAATGTGTTATTATTATCCCCACAACAATCGCCCTGTGAGGAAGGTGGGATGAGAGAGCTCTGAGAGAGCTGTGAGTGACCCAAGGTCACCCAGCTGGCTTCAAGCAGAGGAGTGAGCAGTCAAATATGATTCTCCAAATTAGAGTCCTGCTGCTCTTAACCACTACACCAAACTGGCAGGAGAATACTAACTAAAGGGGGGGGGGATCCTTCCTGAACTGATTGAATTATCAAGAAAACATTTACACTAATAGCTGCTGAAGATGATCCAACAACACTTAACAATTGTCTTCTACTCTAAGGGAGCCTGTGAACGAGATGGAACCTGCAGTTTTCTAATGGCAGGAGACCTGACATGCAAGAACATAGGCTGAAATCCTTCCCCAATCCCCTTCCTACTTCAGTGTTCTTTTTATAGCTCCCATTCTTCCTAGCTTTCAAACAACCAGAGCAAACTTTGCCTGTATTTCATGTCACATGAGTATTTTCTTTCAAAATAATTGTTAATGCGAAGCGAACCTTCTTTCCTCTAAATCGTGATTCTTAGCATTCTTACAATATCAGTTACCATGATTGGCTGAAATGCTTACCAAATTACATGGAAAGTTTTCAAACACCAATCCCAACTGTCAAAGTATGGCAGAATTTTAAAAAAATAGTTTCTGCAACTGCTTGGCAAAACCTACTAACGCCTTTTAGCATGTCCCCCAAGATAGGATCACATGACCAAACATGTCTTAATTTCTCCTGATAACAGGTATCTAAAACTATGATCAGAGGTAATTTTAAGCAAAATGTCAAGTGTGAGAGATGTAATACCCATTTCACATAAGGGAAAAATAATATGTATATTGTTTCCCCTTTTCAGTGTCTGTGACCTTGGACCCTTCATCCCTTCAAGTGTGTAAATGGACTATAATTGTTTTTACTGTGTCTCATTGTTCAAAACCTACATTGTATGCCAGGGGAATCATGTTTACACTGATCCCTTGAATAACAAAAGATAGTTATGTGTCATTAGCAAGGTTCCTGACATCCAAAGAAAATGTTCCCTTGCCAGTAGAAATTGAAATGATATTAAGAAGGAGTCTATGAATAATAATTATTATATTTGATTTGTATACCACCCTTCAGGACAACTTAACAACCACTCAGAGTGGTTTACAAAGTATGTTATCATTATCCTCACAACAATAATCATTCTGTGAGGTGGGTGGGACTGAGAGGTAAGAGAGTCTGGGTCTGGGTGACCCAAGGTCACCCAGCTGGCTTCAAGTGGAGGAGTGGGGAATATGGATACCATTCCCCCACCCAGGGTGGGGATCCCCTGCTCCCACCCTTCCCTCCCGTGCCCACTTACTTGGCCGGCGGGGTGGCACACTCCCAGAAGTGACGTCATCATGCAAGCTGGGAGCGCACACATGCTGCACGTGCAGACGATGAGAGAAGGCACAGAGGCAGCAGGGTAAGAGCCAGGCTCCCTATCTCGCTCCGGGGGAGACGAGACCCAGCAACCCTAGTGGGGAATCAAACCCGGTTCTCCAGATTAGAGTCCTGCCACTCTTAACCACTACCCCAAACTGGCTCCCCCCAAATACCAACTAGACTTGATTTAGTTCATATTTAATTATGTGGTTAAATGAAGTGCTAAGTTTAATATAGTTTATGTTGCAGATGGTTTGGACCAACATTTTTGTCTCAAGACTTTATGCATTACCTCACTCTGATACTTTTATTTCTTGACTACATTGGCAATAAGTTAAGACAAAATCCATGGGAACTTCCCTTGTGCAAGACCTTGTACAATGAATGGAGTTATACAATATCACATTACGTGCTTTTGCTCACTTTCCAATCATTTGAATGGACCTAGATTGAGAGAATTTGCTCATGCATTATGCCAATCATTTACATTTAAATAACTAGATTCCTTGACACCAGTCCAAACTTATGGGCACACAGTATCGGCTAGATACTCTGGTCAACAATTTGGCAGGGAACTCACCACCAATTTGGCAGGGAAGGAACAAATTTGAATGAGCTTGCACTCAGCCCTCATGGACCTTTCATGTGCCTAGGATAATGCCGGTCACCACTTTGGGATCAGGAAGGGGTTTTCCTCCAGGCCAGCTTGGCCAAGGATCCTGGAGGTTTTTTGCTTTCCTCTAGGTATTGAGTGGGGTGGAGGTCGCTGTGAATTTCCTACATTTTACATGGGGTTGAACTAGAACGACCCTTGGGGTCCCTTCCAGCTCTGTGATTCTAAAGGTCACTATATCAGCTCTTCCTCCAGTTGTGACCAACTAATTAGCGCTCTGCATGTGCCGCTCTGCCTGATGCAGACTGCATAACTGTACATACAGCAGCAAGAGGCAAGTGTTAATTTCCATCCAACTAGTAAGACATGCACAGAAGATTCCTTCCATATGTGCACAGCCTCTGGCTGAAATGCTTTTTCATTGACATGAGGGGTATTCCATAAAACTAATGGTAATTCTTAGCATATATGTGGCAGTTTCATATGTTCAGTCTCCCATGTATATTACGTTGTTCTATTCCTTATTATGGCCCTGTAAAATAGATTGGTTATTCTTATATTGTATAAAGGCAAGCTGAAACTCAGAGAAGAACACTTGGAGAGTTCATAGGAAAGAAGACATTTGAACTGGAGATCTCCATATTCAATGTCTTACAGTGCAAGCCTAAGCAGAGTTACTCCAGTCTAGGAATAACTCTGCTTGGGATTGCACTGTTAGCCACTATGCAATTCTATCATAGTAACAGAAGTGTCTCTGAATTTGAAGGGTGTTTGTGTATCTGAAAACACAGTACAAGAACCTGGAACCCTCAGCCAATTATGGCTCCCAGGCAGTCCCTTGACATTGGTTTTTAAAACACACACACGCATCAATCATGGCAGAGTCCCAGTTCCGTGCTTCTCTGGCTCATCCAGAAACCACTTCTGTTGCAAATTAAGGATGGTTGTGGACCCTGAAGAGTATTTCTGTGAAAATTTCAAATTCTGACTTCCTTGAATGACGACTGTCCAGAAGCTGTTGTATCCTCCCCTACTGGCTGCTGCTGTCCAGTGGCACATGTCACCTTTCTCCTCCTTCACCCAATTGAATGTTCCCTTCATTACTATCAATACAAGATCTCTTCACCCATTCTGTAGGCAGATGCTCCATTGCCCTTCCATAGTTAGTTACTTACAGCTGCCCATCTTCAGTACTTGCTTCCAGATGTATGAAGTTTCCTCAAACCTTGCAGGAAGATTGTGTGCTCTATTCTGATGTTGTTTCTGAAACAGCCCAAAAGTCTAAGGATCAGCTCTTTAATCATGCTTCTCTAAAATGAACATGATGCTAGCTAATACCAGATGCAAGTCCTAATTGTGCTCAGCAAGCTCCTTTGAGACAGGAATAATTATAAGTGTGGTTATGCATACATTTTGCATATATGTTTTGCATATATTTATCATAGATGTGTGGTTAGCTATTATTGTGATTTATTCCACAACCAGCCTAAGCTAGCAGGCATCCTTTCCAGATGCACCCTAGAATCCCTTACAATTTCAGTTCCAACATCCAGTTTTAGAACCATACATCAGGAACTGTCTTGATTCTAGTTTGTCATCATGGAATTCTTTTATTACTAATTAATGTGTTCATTGTTTGCAATTAATATTCAAAAAAACGAAATTGCTTTGCTGTTTTATTGTTTTGTTTTCTGCATGTATGCATTGAAGAAAGATTGCAATTACAATTACACAAAGAAATCTCCCTGGCCAGGCTGTCTCTCACCTCCCAGCCTGCTCACCTCTCCAGCAAATGCCAATTTTTACATTCCTCACCTCACCTGAAGGCATAAGCAATCCCATGAATACACAGAGATGCGTGCCTTACTTGCTGTGTGTTATAATCTAAAGTGAAGCCAGTCTTCCTGGGTATTAAAATGAGGTCCTTAAAATTTATAGCTGAGGAATATGTGATTGGTAGCAAAGGGGACCCTTTGGAAAACTGGAGTTCATTTAATGAGCTTTTTAGTAGTGTGCTGGAACAGTATAACCAGGCAGTAACTGAAGGATGCTTCTCATTGGTATTATAGAGACACGGATAATCATGCAAGGTACTGTCTGAGCTTTTGAACTGCTTCATATTTTTTTATAGGTCACAGCCTGACCTACATGATTTCTTCGCCTTTGTATAAGCCATCAGCACATGTGCCAAGCTGCGGGTCCCACAGTGATGTAAACAAACCTCTTTTCATTTAAGACAATAGACCAATATGGTTGAAAAAGATCATCTCCAAATATTTCGCCAGCAATTTGATCTTGAAGTTCTTTCACATTCCTGATGATAGAACCATAGAAAGGCACAGATGCAATTTCATCTTTCTGGAATGTAATTAAAAAGGTGAGGTTTAATTCCATTTTATGTGGCCCAGAGCTTGCCTTATGTAACTGAGCATAATAAAAACATTGGTCAGTATCATATAAATAAGGGTTGCAAAACTGGGCTCTTTGTAAGATTTATTCATTTTAGTAACAGATAATATGCAATGATACTGCATGGTATTGACCTCAGTGAGATGCAGCCTTTTCTGACTGGACCACATTTATTTTTCCAAAGTATAGAAAGTGTGGATATGGAGGGCTGCCCATACAGGCTTTTTTTCCAGTAACACCTTCTGGCTCCTCTTTCTTGCGCCAAAGATCAGGGATCCTCCAGATATATCCTACATACAATTTTATCAATAAAAACAAGAAATAACATGGTACATCCAGTAAATCCAATATCCTGTAAATGTACATTTCTTGTTAAGTGAAAGCTTTTTCAAGTAGTCTGTTTATCAACATGGCCACTATTTCTTATTGTGTACACATGATCTTGGAATTGTATAGTAAGTGCAGACAAGCAAGAGTAATTAAACTTTTTTTTAATTAAAGTCATTTTTATTGATTGGGTTAACATACATTCCTTTAAAATATACAATTTCATTTACCCTTCAGATTAATATATATGCCCCCCATCCCTTCCCCCCTCCCCCTTTTCCCTTTTTGACTTCCAGCAGCACTAGAACCCCTTTCTTTCTTATCATTACCTCTATTCACACTATAGTCCCTATTATAAAAGGTAAAGTAGTAATTAAACTTTCAAGACACTGCATTTATAATGGCGTAGGAAAACTCCACTGGCATTTCGGAAAGTAAACACTGATTTTTTTCAATATGGAAACATATATGAGGTATTATTTTGGGCTCAATTTTTTTCACCGGCTTTGATCACTGTTTTTAAAGTATTGGTTCACCTGATCAAGCTCATCAGGTGATAACTATAGCTAATGAGTGATAGTAATTTAACGCAACCACACTTTTCCCGATACCCATTGTCAAACTTGCCAAATAATAGAATTATCAGTTCATATCTTGCACAACATTTGGAAGAGCCTCTTATGACACACTAACTCTGCTGCTGGAAATTCTCAGTCTATACTCAAGTGATACTGGACCTGACTTGAAGGGTACTGTGTATAAAAAAGTGGGGTTCTGGTAGCCTTGTCACTTATTGATAAAATTAGTTGATTAACTGATAGTAAATTTAGTCAACTGTATGGAGTAGGGTTGTCAGCTCTGGGTCAAAAAATTCATGGAGATTCTGGGAGTGAAGATGGGAGGGGAAGGTTTGGGAAGGGGTGGGACCTCAGTGGGGTATAATACCATAAGAGTCCATCTTCCAAAGCAACCATTTCCTTCAGGGGAACTGACTCTGTAGTCTGGAGATTAGTTGAAATGCCAAGAGATCTCCAGCCACTGTCAGGAGGTTGTCAACCCAAATATGGAGGTATGTAATACTCCTTTGAAAGAAACGAGCCAGATCTATTTATCATTTGGGGGTCCAGCCCACCGAGAATACCAGTTTGTGGGTTCAAGAAAGCACTGCAAATTTCCTTTCCCGGAGGTTGCTGTTACTAACAATAATGCTCCTGTTGGCTTTGACAGTTTCCATGGAGTTAGAAACAGCTTTGAAGGGGAGTTTTTTGTTCACATCTTAGAGAGAGAGCCAATGGTAATCTGTGTTTAAGCAATTGAGTTTTGAATGGCCAGTCTTTCATAAAGTTGTGAACAGAGCTAGGAATGGTGAATTTGCAGCCAGCTGGCCACATCTTGATTTCCAAAACAGTACTATAAAGGCGTGTATCGACAGAAATGAGTGGTTGTGAAAGATCTAGTCAATGATTCCCGCTCTGTTAGGTGAAAGGGTAGTTTAATCCACCCTTTAATCCATTTAAAAAGGCGCAAGTGTGCAGTTAACAAGGCAGTACAGTATAATAAGCTATAAGGCCTTATTAAGCCTTACCCGCAGGTGGAGTCAGATGTCTACAGGTGGGGGACCTGCAAGACTTACAGCAGGGGAATTGGAGCCAGTTGAGCAGGAGGCATTCACCCAGAGTTCAGGGAGAGATGCACAGGAATGTGCAGATGTGGGTGAAAGAAGGACTGGGGGCACCAGTTCAGGAAGCAGCAGCCAAGCACACCTGGCACAAAGGGCAGGCAAGCATGGTGGCTGCTTTTTTTTCCGGGTGAGCACAGCAAGACTGCCAGGTAAGCTGGCTGGAACACAGCACAGTGGCGGCAGCAGTCTGTCACCTTCACCAGAGAAGGGAGAGGGCCTGTGAAGATAATGGTGGCAGAACAAGTGGGGGGATAATGCTGAAGGGAGTAAGAATTCAATTATTTTATGTAGCCATAATAATGGCATATACTCTCTCGCTTGCTCTCACTCTCTCTCTTATGTGAGATGTCACTTAAACCTTAGACTGTTTTCATGTTCTGAGTTTTTCAGTTGTTGTTGGTGTGATTGTATGAAGGACAGAAAAACACCTATGATATAAAAAATGAAGGAAGATTTAGAAACGGGAGACTAAGAATGATGCAGGTCTACAGGGCGGTATATATTCAAAAGGCTGCTGCATTCTGATCTTTTCGGCATGCAGAATTGTGGCACGGTATCATTGAAAAAACACACACAGCAATAAACCGTCAAAGAGGGGAAGGCATTTCTGATCCCGTTTCCACCCTTTTTGCACTGACATGAGAGAGTAAAAGGCATTTTACATTGCCTCCAATAACTGACTATCTGGACACTCAGTTTTTAGCCAGACATTCTTCAGAGTTCAGAGAATAAGGTGATTGTGTTCCTCTGGAAAATGTATTGATCCCAAATGTGAGTAACTGAGGGCCAAGCTACACATGACGAATGACACTTGAATGGCAAGTGTATTTCTCCCTGTTCACTTGCCCTCCACTCAATCCACTTGCCGTTCAAGTGTCATTCGTCATGTGTAGCTTGGCCCTGAGAGTACAGAACAGTCTCTGTTTTCTGCAACAACTGCATTGCCACGTTACATTCAGTGATTTGTAAAGTGTTGCAGAATGCTTTTAGTTTTAAAAGGAGCTCGGGGAAAACTGGTTGTATTTCACTTGCATATACAAAAAGTAGCACAGAGGGTGGGAAAATCCTTTGTTCTGTTTCAGGGCAACCCAGATCACTTTCTAATTATCTGTCAAGACTCCCTTTTAAATTATGAAAATCTTTGCCTTCTTTGGAAGGTGACATCCTTCAACTAATAGGAGTTGCACAGCTTTTGTTTTCCATTGGCCCTTCCAGTTTGCCATATGAAGAAGTGCTGAAATTCAGTGCTTAACAAGGGTAAGAGCCTGCAGCCCCCAGACTGATGAAGACCTCTGGAGACCTTAAAAGCTTGCACACTGTTTTGTGTCATTTTGGTTGGTCCAAACAAAATGTATTATGTGACTTTTGTTTCTGGATTGAGCACCAGCTGTGTTACTTTCTAACTCCAGTTCAGCTTTGCGCTTGCTAGCACCCAATTCAGTTCAAGTAATTCCTCCAATATATTTTTGTGGTTGTGGTTACAAAAAAGTTACCAGTTAGTTATGTTGTACCTACTTTCTGTGTAGCTTCTACTTTATGATACAACTAGGACTGACAGCCCCAGGTTGGGAAATTTCAGGAGACTTGGAGGTGGAGTCTGGCGAGGGCATGGTTTGGGGATGGGCGGGATCTCAGCAAGGTCTTTGCATCAGAAGATCAATTGTAATTCCAGGAGATCTGCAGGCCCCACCTGGAAGTTGGCAACACTGTAAGTTTTACTTTTAATGGAAAGATGGAGAAAAACTGAAAGCTGGACATTTTAATGTGGCATCAGCTGTGCAGGAAGCAACCTGGAGGCTGCATGGGTCCACTCTGTTGCTTTGGGAATCTCATGTCAGAACTGTAGTTTTGCTGCCTGCTTTTATTTGCTCCCAGTACACCTGGCTTTTATGTTTGCAGTTCAAACAGAGAGGTTACAAAGACACCATAAGTCTCTAGCCCTCTCTTATTCAAAGGACACAAACACTTGTCGTTCTATACTTGAACTTCTCACTTCTCAGGGTAGTGGGATTACTTAGCAATATAAAAATAAGTCTAAGGAGACTCTAGTGCAAGAAGATTTATTTGCCATAGAGGCATTTCTTTGTGTTGTGCATGTCAGCAGCATGTTGAACATTTCAGGGAAGTATTACCAAGGAAGAACAGGTAATGGCTGGCAGGGACTTTTGTTCATTTTTATCATGTACACTTCATAACATTGAGAAGCATTAGTGGGGGATGTACAGTGTCTAAATTATCAACATATTTCCTGTTCTCTCTTATAAAGACAAAGGGATGTAGAAAGGGAATATGCTGGCAAACAGCAATCTGTTCTTTTTTGTGTCAGCATAAGGAACAAGAGCTCACAACAGATGCATAAGCTATTTCAAATGCAGAGAACCCTGAAATAAACAGACTGTGGGCCAGCTTCCATGGGCACGATGAGTTGAATCTTATGAAGTTTCTGCTTTCAGAAAAATGTGATGGACAATTGTAACTGATTATCCCTCCTTACTGCTGCCAACACATACCATGGTGCAATTTATTTATGATGGTCCTCTAACCCTCAGCAGGAGATTTTCAAGGGATACTGGGATAGAGTGGAAGGTAGGGGAAGAGACGCTCAGAAATGGCTGAATGGTTAAGGGAAGATCATCAAAGACTGGGGATCCTTGCGCAAACTTCACAAGGTGTTTGTGCTGGATCTAACTCAATATAGGGTATCAAAGAGAATATTTTGAAGCTCCCGTCAATTCAGTAGATAAGTATTTTTCCTGCTCCTTCCACAAGATTCATTCCCTAATTACACATAATTTGTGAAACCTAAAGCAAACCATCCGCTCACCAAACCCATGCGGGGTTGCAGGGGACACTTTAGCACAAATAATAATGATTCCCTGGCATACCCCAGTGGCATGCTGACGTCACTTCCAGGCATACGGGGAGTAACATTAGTGCATAGGGTTGCCAGATAGGGTCTGACTAATAGGATTGCCAGATAGGGTCTGGACTAATACTGGACCCTGTGGAGAGGCAGGGAGGGTTACTTTTTGAGTGTATGTACAGCATGCACAGACGCCCAGGTCAGCATGATGCTGTTCCTGCAGGAAGTGATGCCATCACGCTGATCCCACGCTTCTGGGTTGGTTCTCCTGGGTGGTATTGTGCAGCTGTAGGAGGCCAGTAGGGCACCTAGGCTGGCTGGCTGCTTCTCTGGGCCAGCAGTGGCACTGTGCAGCTGGGGAAAGGAGAAGGGTCAAGTGTCCTGTTCTGGGAGAACCTTTTCCCAAATACCAGCATGTCCAGGTGAAAACTGGCACCTGACAACCCTATCAGTGTATTAGGATGCTGATGACATTCCTTCCCTCATTCCCCCCATTTCCCCATTGCCAGACAACCAAGCAGAAGTGGGAAGTCCTGGTTAGAGGTAGGGGATCTCCTATCCTGAGCAGGGGAGTATCAAACCTAGAGATAGTATAACCCAGAGGAACCCAGGGTGCATAGTTCCCTCTCCTAAATTTTCTTTTCCAGTTGGAGAGTGGGGGGTGATGCAAGTTAATAAATGACTTTTGGCTTATCAAGCAATTATGAAATTGTTTCAAAAAGAAATCATTCAAGGTATAATCAGTTTCAAGGTAACATATATTTATCATAAAACTAACTATACAACTTTTGGTAGGGTTGCCAGGTTCCCTTTCCCTCCTAGCAAGAGGGGGTGCCCGGGTAGGGTTGCCAGGTCTATGTTGAGAAATTCCTGGAGGTTTGGGGGGGTGAAGCCTGGAAATAGTGGAGTTTGGGGAGGGGTGGGGCCTCAATGGGGTATAATGCTATAGAGTCTACCCTCCAAAGCAGCAATTTTCTCCAGGGGAACTTATCTCTGTGGCCTGGAGATCAGCTGTAATTCCAGGAGATCTCCAGCCACCACCTAGAGGCTGGGCAAAAAAAGCTCACAGAGCACCGTGATATGCTAACTAGTCACAATGAAACATAAATAAAGAAATTGAATATTCATTAGTGCAAGCAAAACATCATAATACAGCTACAGCTGCCAGAACAAACAAGGCATGGAAAAACAGTCAACTGAATGACAATAAAGTGCAAAGTGCAAAAATACAGTAAATGCAATTTAAAGTGACCGTGCCAGGTACAAATATATGAAAATGTAACAGTCAAAATGGAGATGTTCACAACATGGAGATATTCACAAAGTCCACCCAGGGTACAAATGAAGGTAAGTAAAAGAACATTGAGGCAATGCAAAGAACAATGATTGCAGTAACCATGACAGAGGTACCGGTGTGTCCACCCGTTTCCTGTTCTCTTCTTCCTGGCAGTTACACTCTATAAACATTAATGTAAACAATTAACAGCAATGGTTGTTGGGGGTTTTCCGGGCTGTATTGCCGTGGTCTTGGCATTGTAGTTCCTGACGTTTCGCCAGCAGCTGTGGCTGGCATCTTCAGAGGTGTAGCACCAAAAGACAGAGATCTCTCAGTGTCACAGTGTGGAAAAGATGTAGGTCATTTGTATCTACTCAGGAGGGGTGGGGTTGAGCTGAGTCATTCTGTAAGAGTTTCCCAGGGTGTGGAATGCTAATGGCAGGAGGCTTCACTGTAACCTGAGGAGGTTCTTTTGCATATGGATTGGTGCTTGATGTGCTAATCTTCTCTGCAGGGCTATTGTCGGGTGTGGAGTGTTTTGTTGGCCTGGTGTTTTTCAGAACTGGAGCCCATGCTCTGTTCATTCTTAAGGTTTCTTCTTTCCTGTTGAAGTTTTGCTTATGCTTGTGAATTTCAATGGCTTCCCTGTGCAGTCTGACAAAGTAGTTGGAAGTGTTGTCCAGTATTTTGGTGTCCTGGAATAAGATACTGTGCCCTGTTTGAGTTAGGCTATGTTCAGCCACTGCTGATTTTTCAGGCTGTCCAAGTCTGCAGTGTCTTTCATGTTCTTTTATTCTTGTCTGGATACTCTTTTCTGTCGGGGGTGGTGATTGGAGTTTTTGTGTAAGTACCGATCAGTGTGAGTTGGTTTCCTGTAGACCTTGTGACCTAACTGAAAGTTTGCTTTGCGGATGACCAAGGTATCCAGGAATGAGAGTTTTCCCTCACTTTCTTTCTCCATTGTGAATTGTATGTTCATTGTATGGAAGTGTTGTCCAGTATTTTGGTGTCCTGGAATAAGATACTGTGCCCTGTTTGAGTTAGGCTATGTTCAGCCACTGCTGATTTTTCAGGCTGTCCAAGTCTGCAGTGTCTTTCATGTTCTTTTATTCTTGTCTGGATACTCTTTTCTGTCGGGGGTGGTGATTGGAGTTTTTGTGTAAGTACCGATCAGTGTGAGTTGGTTTCCTGTAGACCTTGTGACCTAACTGAAAGTTTGCTTTGCGGATGACCAAGGTATCCAGGAATGAGAGTTTTCCCTCACTTTCTTTCTCCATTGTGAATTGTATGTTCAGGTGGATGTTGTTGAGATGATTCAAAAACTCCCTCAATTCTTCCTCCCCATGGCTCCAAATGATGAATGTATCATCCACAAACCGGAACCATACACTGGGTTTGTGGGGTGCTGATTCTAGAGCTGTTTTTTCAAAATGTTCCATGTAGAAGTTTGCTATAACTGGGCTGAGTGGGCTCCCCATGGCCACCCCATCCATCTGTTCATAGAATTCGTTGGAGGAATTACTTGAACTGAATTGGGTGCTAGCAAGCGCAAAGCTGAACTGGAGTTAGAAAGGCAAAGATTTTCATAATTTAAAAGGGAGTCTTGACAGATAATTAGAAAGTGATCTGGGTTGCCCTGAAACAGAACAAAGGATTTTCCCACCCTCTGTGCTACTTTTTGTATATGCAAGTGAAATACAACCAGTTTTCCCCGAGCTCCTTTTAAAACTAAAAGCATTCTGCAACACTTTACAAATCACTGAATGTAACGTGGCAATGCAGTTGTTGCAGAAAACAGAGACTGTTCTGTACTCTCAGGGCCAAGCTACACATGACGAATGACACTTGAACGGCAAGTGGATTGAGTGGAGGGCAAGTGAACAGGGAGAAATACACTTGCCATTCAAGTGTCATTCGTCATGTGTAGCTTGGCCCTCAGTTACTCACATTTGGGATCAATACATTTTCCAGAGGAACACAATCACCTTATTCTCTGAACTCTGAAGAATGTCTGGCTAAAAACTGAGTGTCCAGATAGTCAGTTATTGGAGGCAATGTAAAATGCCTTTTACTCTCTCATGTCAGTGCAAAAAGGGTGGAAACGGGATCAGAAATGCCTTCCCCTCTTTGACGGTTTATTGCTGTGTGTGTTTTTTCAATGATACCGTGCCACAATTCTGCATGCCGAAAAGATCAGAATGCAGCAGCCTTTTGAATATATACCGCCCTGTAGACCTGCATCATTCTTAGTCTCCCGTTTCTAAATCTTCCTTCATTTTTTATATCATAGGTGTTTTTCTGTCCTTCATACAATCACACCAACAACAACTGAAAAACACCAGGCCAACAAAACACTCCACACCCGACAATAGCCCTGCAGAGAAGATTAGCACATCAAGCACCAGGGGAATTGGAGCCAGTTGAGCAGGAGGCATTCACCCAGAGTTCAGGGAGAGATGCACAGGAATGTGCAGATGTGGGTGAAAGAAGGACTGGGGGCACCAGTTCAGGAAGCAGCAGCCAAGCACACCTGGCACAAAGGGCAGGCAAGCATGGTGGCTGCTTTTTTTTCCGGGTGAGCACAGCAAGACTGCCAGGTAAGCTGGCTGGAACACAGCACAGTGGCGGCAGCAGTCTGTCACCTTCACCAGAGAAGAGAGAGGGCCTGTGAAGATAATGGTGGCAGAACAAGTGGGGGGATAATGCTGAAGGGAGTAAGAATTCAATTATTTTATGTAGCCATAATAATGGCATATACTCTCTCGCTTGCTCTCACTCTCTCTCTTATGTGAGATGTCACTTAAACCTTAGACTGTTTTCATGTTCTGAGTTTTTCAGAACTGGAGCCCATGCTCTGTTCATTCTTAAGGTTTCTTCTTTCCTGTTGAAGTTTTGCTTATGCTTGTGAATTTCAATGGCTTCCCTGTGCAGTCTGACAAAGTAGTTGGAAGTGTTGTCCAGTATTTTGGTGTCCTGGAATAAGATACTGTGCCCTGTTTGAGTTAGGCTATGTTCAGCCACTGCTGATTTTTCAGGCTGTCCAAGTCTGCAGTGTCTTTCATGTTCTTTTATTCTTGTCTGGATGCTACGCTTTGTGGTCCCGATGTAAACTTGTCCACAGCTGCAGGGTATACGGTATACTCCTGCAGAGGTGAGGGGGTCTCTGCTGTCTTTTGCTGATCGTAGCATCTGTTGTATTTTTCGGGTGGGTCTGAATACTGCTTGAAGGTTATGCTTTTCCATAAGCTTTCCCATCTGATCAGTAATTCCTTTGATATATGGCAAAAACACTTTTCCTGTAGGTGACTGTTTTTCCTTGGTTGTTTGATTCATCCTGGGTTTGATTGCTCTTCGGATTTCATTTCTGGAGTAGCCATTTGCCTGAAGTGCGTGGTTTAGACGATTAATTTCCTCATTGAGAAAGCGCGGCTCACATATCCGTCTTGCACGATCCACTAATGTTTTCATTATGCCTCTTTTCTGTCGGGGGTGGTGATTGGAGTTTTTGTGTAAGTACCGATCAGTGTGAGTTGGTTTCCTGTAGACCTTGTGACCTAACTGAAAGTTTGCTTTGCGGATGACCAAGGTATCCAGGAATGAGAGTTTTCCCTCACTTTCTTTCTCCATTGTGATGAATGTATCATCCACAAACCGGAACCATACACTGGGTTTGTGGGGTGCTGATTCTAGAGCTGTTTTTTCAAAATGTTCCATGTAGAAGTTTGCTATAACTGGGCTGAGTGGGCTCCCCATGGCCACCCCATCCATCTGTTCATAGAATTCGTGTCCCATTGGAAGTAACTGGTTGTCAGACAATGATGGAATAAGGCTGTTACATCCTCTGGGAAAATCTGATTAATCAGTGCAATAGTGTCTTTTACTGGAACCTTGGTAAACAGGGATACAACATCAAAACTGACAAGTATGTCTTGTGGATTGAGTTTCAGAGAACTGATTTTGCTGATGAAATCTGCTGAATCTTTGATGTAAGACGAGGTTTTCCCGATGTGGTCCTGCAGGAGATCTGCCAGATGTCTAGCTAATTCATATGTCGGTGAACCAATGGCACTCACAATGGGTCGGAGTGGGACTGAATCTTTATGTATTTTGGGGAGTCCATATAGTCTAGGTGGCTGTGCTTCAGTCTTGCATAGTTTTCTGTGCGTGTCGGGATGTAGTGAGGAATTCTTGATCAGCGCATTTGTTAGCCTGGTGATTTTGCAAGTGGGATCTCGTTTTAGTTTTTTGTAGGTGGAGGGGTCCAGGAGTTCCTTAATCTTCTTTTTGTCTACACAGAAAGTAGGTACAACATAACTAACTGGTAACTTTTTTGTAACCACAACCACAAAAATATATTGGAGTTAGAAAGTAACACAGCTGGTGCTCAATCCAGAAACAAAAGTCACATAATACATTTTGTTTGGACCAACCAAAATGACACAAAACAATGTGCAAGCTTTTAAGGTCTCCAGAGGTCTTCATCAGTCTGGGGGCTGCAGGCTCTTACCCTTGTTAAGCACTGAATTTCAGCACTTCTTCATATGGCAAACTGGAAGGGCCAATGGAAAACAAAAGCTGTGCAACTCCTATTAGTTGAAGGATGTCTTTTTGTATTCCTCCGTTTTCATGATCACTGTAGCATTGCCTTTATCAGCTGGTAGAATGATGATGTCTGGATCTGCATTGAGGGTCTTGATGGCATTTCTCTCCTTGCGTGTTATATTGCTGGTGGGAAGCTCTAGGTCAGTGGTTCTTAACCTTTTGGGGGTAGGTTACAAACATTCTTTGAGCATCTGATGAAAGCTATGGTTCCCCGTTCCCAGCAAAATGCAAATAAACATATACACACAAAATTTTGCACACTGTTTATTTTACTTAATGACCACTTCCTGAAAAAAAATTAAATAAATAAAACAAAAAGTAAACTTTAGTTCTCCTTAAAACTAAATTTCAGTGATAAGGCTGCTGCTGTTTGGCTTGAGTAAGAAGTTGAAATCACAGTGTTTTTTCTTCTACAAGATTTGTAATATTGACATGATTATATTGTTCTCTGGGAGAAATGTCAGGTTTCAACAACTGCATTGCATTGGTTACTTTCCAATTCTTTTGTAAGGAAGCTGATATTAGCAACATAAACTGTCTTGTAGAGTCTGAGCACCCTCGGATTCACTGGCAGCAGTGGAAACAATGCCTCAATCAGCTGTATTTAATTTGCTTAATTTCCTTGTTTAGCAAAGTCAAAATCAATTTCTTTGTATTGGTTTAACTTTAATTGGTGTTGACTATTTGTTTAATAATGTCTAATAGAACTAATGTGAATTTTAATTGTTTGCTTTAATAAAGTTTGAAATTTTTGTAAACCTTTGTTTGAGCAGGCAAATTAAAATTTAATTGCAAAAGTAACACATTTTATTTGACACACAACTGTCAAAATCCCTGTTCAGTTTAGCCAGCACTGTTAGGTCTGGAAGAACAATGGAGATTGTGTCACCACCTCACATAGGCAAGCACACACACAGAGAAACTATCATAGGGAGAAATGTTTGTGCAATCCCTGTGCCACAAGCAAGCAGTGTTCATGGCCCATTAAGGTTTCAAGGCAGGAAAGGAGATTAGAATTAAGTTGCAAATGCTTAGAAAATTTCAGAGAATACAGATTTCTCAGGCTATAGGATTTGTCCAATTTGATACAAGATTTTATACTGGGCCTACAAGGCTAAATATTCCTAAACTAGATTTCCACACTAGTTCAAGAGGCTACAGCAGATAGCAGACTTTCAGATTGTGGACTGCATAGAAGAGAAATCCACTTTTTATAGAATTATACTATAATTTACACCTTCGTCTGTGTGTGTGTGCAAAGATTCAGAATTTCTGAAGCTGGGCCCAATTCAGAAACCCGGAATCAAAGCTTCCCGAAGCGATTCATATCGCTTCAGGAAGCTTCGGGTCAAGGGGTTTAAATGCCCCTTTCCATGCCGCTGTGAAGTGGCATGGAAAGAGGCATTTAAACCCCGGGATCAGCTGTTTGACGGGGAGATCCCCACCAAGCACCTGATCGAGGCCAGCTGGGGTTTAAATGCCCCTTTCCGTGCCCCTGTGAAGTGGCAGGGAAAGGGGTGTTTAAACCCCACAATCAGCTGTTTGGCAGGGAAATCCCCGCCAAGCAGCTGATCAAAGGGAGAGTTAAATGCCCTTTCCCCGCCACTGCGAAACGGTGGAGAAAGGAGCATTACCCCCCCCCCCTGGATGTGCTGCCTGGCCAGGCAGCTGATCAAAGGGGAGGGATGCCCTTTCCCTGCCGCTTTGCAGCAACAGGGAAAGGAACATTTAGATGCCCTTTCCCTGTCGCTCCAAAGCGGTGGGGAAAGAGCATTCCCCCCTTGGATAAGCGGCTTGCCAAGCCACTGACGGAAACCACCTAGGGTTTATAATGCCCCGTTCCGTGCCACTGTGCAGCAGCATGGGAAGGGGCATTTAAACCCTGGGATCAGCTGTTTGGCAGGGAAATCTCCGCCAAGCAGCTGTTGGCAGGGGCTTAAAATACCCCTTTCCGGGGCCAGGTAAGTGGGGTGGGGGCGGTGGGGGTTGAGGGCCTGGAATCTTCCCCCCTCACTTCAGTATGCTCCAAATCTTTACAGAGCATACTGAAGTGATTTAAATACCTGAATCCAAAGTGACGGATTTGGGTATTTATGAAGCTTTTCCCCAAATTTTTTTCTGGCGCACACCCCTAGTGTGAGGGCGCACACACATTTAGTGTTTATATATGACTTTAGGGTTCCCAGGTGTCTGCCGATCACCCAGCGATTGGCAGGAGATGGCAAACTTCCAGAGGTTGCATGCCCCTGGCAGGCACCTTAGAAACGCGCGCCATGTGCGCATTCCCAACTGGTGCAGCGACATCACTTCCAGAAGTGATGTTTTTGCGCCAGACATGGGAGCATTCTTGCGTTTCATTTGGGGATGATTTGGGCCCCAAATGGGCCAAATTGCCCCAGTGCGGAGCATGGAAGTGCTCTCGCAGGTGGCATAGTCACGTCACTTCTGGAAGTGATATCATCACACTGGCTCCGGAGTGCACGTGAAGAGGTACGTGCTGGGTCCCCAACCCTCCCAGTGGAAGGATAGAGGGATCTGGCAACCCTAATGACTGTAGTTATATATTGTAATTGTCTCTATTTTGTTTCGATAAAAGTCCCTAACAAACCTCTTCACAGGTTGGTTTCAGGGTTGCCTGCCTCCTGCTGGAGGTGGGGGAAATTGCCTGTCCCCAGCTTCCATTTCACTTCACCACTTTAAAAAATGGCAGTTGGGCTCACAACTGACCCCCATGTCTCTCCCGCTCCCCCCCCCCCATCTGTCTTCTACTGTTTGCTAGGCTGTACCTGGCAATAGCAATGCTACTTGGCGTTATACGTGCTGGTTCATATTATACTATCATCAATCCTCTGTTCAAGACAGAAGAAACTTAATTCATGATTCAAAAGATACACGAGGGTCTGCGCTTTCATCTGCTGTGTAGAAAGGGACTTTAGTCGTACATACCTTCACAAAGGAATACTGCAGGGGCTATATTAGTCTCCATTCCACTGCATCCTCTCATTAATGTTCATATTTTGCAGGGGGAATGGTCCAAGACCAGCACTCCCACAGCAGAAACCCACTCAACATGGCCTTTTGCACCATATGTAAGGTTTTCAGCTCAGGGTGGCAAAATTCCTGGACATTTGGGGGTGGAGCCTGTGGGAGGATGGCATTTGAGTAGAATTGCCAACCTCCAGGTGGTGGCTAGAGATCTCCCAGTATTATAACTGATCTCCAGGCCACAGAGAAGTTCCCCTGGAAAAAATGGCTGTTTTGGAAAGTGGAATCTATGGCACTATACACCACTGAGGCCCCTTGCCTCTCCAAACTCCTCCCCCCAGGTTCCACCCCAGAATTTCCAGGAATTTCCCTACCCTGCGCTAACAACCGTAGCTTGGTGGGAGGAGGGCCCTCAGCAAGATATAATGTCATAGATGCCATCCTCCAAAGCAGCCATTTTCTCCAGGGAGATTGAACCCCCACCCCCCCCAAACACCACTTCCCTGCCTTAGTCTGCCACTATATTAATGTGATAGAGAGCAGGAGCACAACCGTCATATTGTTCCTTTGTCATCTTGTTCATCATGACAACGAAGAGAAGTAAAATCAAGGATATCATATGTATGCTCTGAGGAGTTTTCATAATGTCACACAAGCAGAGTATGAAAATGGCAAAAGTGGCATCTTCACACTCTATTAACAGTTGTTACTAGATATTTAGCTGCAATGTCTTCTGCCTATGGGTATGTCAGAATCTGTGTGTCACTGCAGCAGTTACTTTGCACATGATTTGCTCCTGAATATAGCAATATTCAGTGATGCTCAGTGTTCTGGTGCTCTAGTGTGAAGTACCTTTATTCTTCTTCCACAGAAAGCTTCTTTCTTCCCCCCCACCCCTGTTTCTGTTTAAGCTGAATTGTCTTTGATGGCTTTAAAAGAGATACATGTATAAAGTCATGGAGCATGATGGCTAAATTGATGCTCCATTTTCAGAGGCAGTATACCTCTATGTACCATGAGCTGAGGTAAATGGATTGCCTGTTCTTGAGCTTTCAGGGCACGTGGCAGGTCACAGTTGGAAGGAGAATACTGGACTCGATAGACCTCGATTGGATCCAGCTCTGCAAATGGTTTATGTTCTTGGTTTCCTTCTTTTAGGAGATTGTGCAGCCCCAATGGCTACAACAATAGAATAGCTTACATAAATGACTATATTTCAAAAACATTGAAAATCTTTACAACACCAGTACTAAGAGTGTTAGTTCACAATGAAAGAGTAATTGAATGAGGGGAATTAGAGGCCAAAATATGTTTCCCATCGAAACCAATAGAAATAACTAGTGAATTAGTATCTTAATATGACTGACTTTAATTTTAGTATTAACTAATGCTACTTGTGCTTTTAAAATGATACATGACTGGATCCCAGTTCTGTTTTGCTTTTGAGTGTGTCTGGGATTTTTGCACATCTCTACCAGGAAGCCTAGAGTAGAGTACAAAACTGAATTCAGAAACAAACAGCTCTTAATTTTTTTATGTCAGGTTGGTAGAGGACAGTCTGTTTTGTGCTATAGTAAAAGCAACTGCAGGTGTGTGTGTGTGTGTGTGTGTGTGTGTGTGTGTGTGTGTGTGTGTGTGTGTGTGTGTGTGTTTGTTTGTTTGTTTGTTTGTTTGTTTGTTTGTATCGACAATATTATGGAGGTGGTACTGAATACTGGCAGGTTGGGAGGGGGCTGTCCTGTGTCCAATGAGGAAATCAGTTAAGCCCTACATATGACCACTTGTACTGGGTTTTTTCTCCCAAAGTACTGCTTCCTGTTTCTGATGAAGTAGAATCTAGTCCAAAAAACCTCTATAAAATGCCACTAGACTATTTGCAACATACTTCATGGATACTTCTCTGGATGCCATTGGTCTCTGGGTGTCTCAAAATAGCTAGCAATTTAGCTCATGACATCTGGATTACAGAGAGCCACAATCAGAGGGCTGGAGGATCCAGTAGATACCCTTCCCAAAATGAGTGGAGAAGAAATATGTTCATCAAAGAACAAATTATTCGGGACTATAAACAATTTGATAAATGGCAAAGAAAAATTTCGGACTTTGTGTGGGCAGGCAAGAAACCTCGTGTGAAAATGAAGGTGTTACAAGATTCGAAAGAAAAAGGCAGCCTGCAATTGCCAAATTTAAGATTATATTATGAAGCAATTTGTTTCGTTTGGTTAAAAGATTGGATAACTCTAAAAGACCGTAAACTGCTGGCTTTGGAAGGATATAAAAAACTGTTTGGATGGCATGCCTATTTGTGGTACGATAAAGTTAAAGCGGACTCTATGTTTTTGCATCACTACATTAGAAAAAGCCTTTTCACAATCTGGAAGAAATATAAGAACTATATGGAAGGTGGTATTCCCTCATGGGTAGTACCATATGAAGTAATAGATCCGAGAGCGGTTGATAATGAACAACGATGTCTAACCTATAAAGAGATAATGTCGAGGGAACATAAAATGTCAAAAATTAAAATGGAAGAAGAGTTATCTTCTCACTATGGATGGTTCCAATACCGGCAAATAAGAGATCTTTACAACTCGGACTGTTCAAAGGGTGGAGTAAGATTGGAAAATTCGGAATTAGAAGAAGTGATTCTTCAAGAAGGAAAAAAAGAAATTTCGAAAATTTATAAAATACTTTTAAAATGGTACATGGAAGATGAGACAGTCAAAGTCCAGATGGTGAAATGGGCAATAAATTTTCATAAAGAAATAACAATGGAATCTTGGGAGCATTTATGGAAAAATACACTGAAGATTTCAACTTGTACCAATATTAAAGAGAATGTCTATAAAATGATGTATAGGTGGTATCTAACACCAAAGAACATTGCGCTAGGAAATACTAATATTTCAGATAAATGCTGGAATGTAAGAAGCATGAAGGATCACTATATCATATGTGGTGGACTTGTGAGGTAGCTAAGCAATACTGGGGAGATATAATCGAAGTAATTAATGAGGTTTTGCAAACCCAAATAAATAAGAACCCAGAATTGTTGCTACTGAACTTGGGAATGGAAGATGTTCCAATGCAGTACAGAATATTGTTATTTTACATGATTACAGCAGCAAGACTCTTATATGCGCAGAAATGGAAAGTGCAAGAAATACCAACTACAGAAGATTGGATTTACAAATTGCTGTACATGGCTGAAATGGACAAAATGACAAGAAAACTGAAAGATCTTGATCCAGGAGAATACATTGCAGATTGGGGGAAATTGAAACAATATTTAGAAAAAAAAGGGGATGTGAAGGGAGGACTGTGGCAGTTTGAGAACTATTAATTTGTGATTTTAGAAAAAGAAGAGAGAAATAACTTTACCATTAATGGGAAAATTCGGTTATTAATCAACCTGAGCTAGTAATATTATTAGTTTGACTTTATTAAAAATACTTAGTCCAATTAATGATGTAGACAATGGATATATCAGTGGAGACGATGTAGTATATATAAAAGAATTTGAATAGGCTTATATTAAGAGATACAATATAGGTATGTTTTAGAAAAATATAGTAGAAAATAAGTTAAGTAATAAGATAGGTTAAGGGTTGGAAAGCTGTTGGAAGTCTATAAGGAGGGGGGAGGGAAAGGGTGGGGGTTGAAATAAATTTAGTAGGAGGGGGAATGTATGTATTAATGATGTACTCACCAATAAAAAATTTCAAAAAAAAAAAAGTAAAAGCAACTGCAGGGGTGTTTGTTTGTTTGTTTGTTTGTTTGTTTGTTTGTTTGTTTGTTTGTTTGTTTGTTTGTTTGTTTGTTTGTTTGTTTGTTTGTTTGTTTGTTTGTTTGTATCGACAATATTATGGAGGTGGTACTGAATACTGGCAGGTTGGGAGGGGGCTGTCCTGTGTCCAATGAGGAAATCAGTTAAGCCCTACATATGACCACTTGTACTGGGTTTTTCCCCACAAAGTACTGCTTCCTGTTTCTGATGAAGTAGAATCTAGTCCAAAAAACCTCTATAAAATGCCACTAGACTATTTGCAACATACTTCATGGATACTTCTCTGGATGCCATTGGTCTCTGGGTGTCTCAAAATCGCTAGCAATTTAGCTCATGACATCTGGATTACAGAGAGCCACAATCAGAGGGCTGGAGGATCCAGTAGATACCCTTCCCAAAATGAGTGGAGAAGAAATCAAAGAACAAACTATGTAGTACTAGGGGAAAAAATTCCTATAAGCAACAAAGGAATGTGAGAAAAACTTATTTTTACCATTTAAATTACCTGAGAGAAAATGTCCTTTATTATTTTCATCAGTGGCTTCATATGATCACGTAGCTCTCAGCAGAACGTAACCGGTCTCCCAAGACAATTTTAGATCTACAGTACAAGCAGATATCAAACATTTCTTATCAGTGATAACCACTCAAAGAGGGAAGAGAATCTTCTTGACCACAATAGTCTTCTAGTATCACAAAGTTCTAACTGAACATTAATTTCATTTTTATGCAAACGTACATTTTCTTGAAAGCACAAGACATTTGGGCAGAACTACACATTATATTACATATATGTGATAATTTTTCCAAAGGGCAATCTTTACCCCCCCAAAAAAGTCTGGAAAAATAATCATGAAATTATATGCAACTACCTGTAAAATAAGATATGTTGTTTCATTTATGTTATTTATTGAAACATTTATAACCTGTCTTTCCTCATGGCTCTAGGTGGCTTACAACTTAAAACATTACAGTTTAAAACCAACAAAATAAAACTGCAGATAACCCCTACCTGCAACCCAATTCTAACAGTAGTTGCTGAATTACAGAACATATTGCATATTCTTTTATTCTCCTTGGGCTTTTAACATTTTTATTTATTTATTCATATATTTGTTTATATAGCAACACTGGTCTGCTTATTGATACATAACACATATATCACGTATTATGTATCAATAAAAATAAATCAGTGTTACTATATACACATAAATAAAAATGTATATGTGTGTGTGTGTGTGTGTGTGTGTGTTTGTGTGTGTATGTATATATATATATTCTATGTATAAATATATATAAGTAATGAGCTTATATACACACACAATCTACAACAAACAAGAAGACCGGTCTATGTCCTGAGGAGCTTATAATTGCCAGTATGGTGTAGTGGTTAAGAGCGGCAGGAGTTTAATCTGGAAAATCGGGCTTGCTTCCCCAGTCCTCCGTTTGAAGCCCATTGGGTGACCTTGGATCAGTCACAGCTCTCCCAGCTGCACCCACTTCACAGGGTGATTGTCGTGAGGATAATAATAACACACTTTGTTAACCGCTCTGAGTGGTTGTTAAGTTGTCCTGAAGGGTGGTATATAAATCAAATGTTGCTGTTGTTGTCATTATTAAAAGTTGATGTAAGAGAAGTAGCAGAGAAATGAGTGGAGAGATGGGGGAGAAACCAGAGAAAAATGCATTCATTCCAGTTATATGTATTTAGGCTTCATTTCAGTAGCGACAAGGACTAAGGAGTTGGGCTTTCAAAGCAATGGAGGGTTTTGAGGAGGGATTTTAATGTGAGTTTTTGAGGAGGGATTTGAAGGAAGAGAGAGAGAAGCAGCATCACACAGGTGTTCTAGGAGACAGCATAGTAATGTCTGGCACCAAACTATTCACATTTGCTTTCAACTTAAGCTGTCAAAACATTCTTGTAGTCACACAATCTGTCTTCCTCAACTTTCTTCTGACAGTCAGACTGTTGTAATCAGGAGGCTTCAGAACAGCCAGCAAAAGCTTGATGCAAAAAGATGATTCTGTCATAAAGTCAGGCAGAACGTGAGTGTAGAATATAAAGAGACCTCATCGCAATGAGAACTCAGGCTTCATACTGATAGCCCTACTGTATAAGCAAATTACATGCTGAAACGTTAGTCTTGCGTCTCCCCACTAGCTGATTTGCACAGTAACCAGTACTGCCACTGCCTGTTTCTAGTATCAGTAAGGTAGTTGAGTGAGCAGGGAGGATAAAGATATATTACCATTCAATGCATTGGTATGCCAGAGACATGCCAGTTTTATTTATGTGAGAACAGACCTGACAACACCACTGAGGAAGCCACTTCAGCAACAATATTTCATAAGGAAAAAAATGTACACTCATGTAATTGTCATCTGTGACAATTATGGGTATACCAACTTTATTATGGTGGTATATGTTTGGAAGCTGCGGCATGAAGTTGTTACATTGCACCTTGCATTTGACATATCTAATGTGGCATGGAGGGGAAATTGTAGATTGAAATGGTGAAGAAATAAATTGTGAATTACTGTATTGCATGTATTAAGTGCTGCTGCTGAATTTATAATCAATTTTAAAAGCTGTAATTTTTCTCCTTCACCTATGAATTATTGTGGGTTCTTAAACCAGCAACTTCACCATTGCTAGTACTGAAATACTGTTGTTTCAATATTAAAATATCCCTACAATGAAGTACACTCGTTTGTTTGATTGTAGAGAATATGCTCTGCATATGTTACAATCTTTGGTCTCTACTACTAACTCAAGTTGTAAATCTGTGAGAGATAACTTAAAGACCTTCAGGCATTACTGAGTACCTGTGGTCTCATTTTTCTTTTCTGTGATAATTTTTCATATGTAGCTTAGGATCTTGGCAGAAATAATGGGGGGTGGGGACAAGAACAAGTATTACTCTAGACCTGACTTTTTGGAAGTGTGTGTGTGTGTGTCAATCAGGACATATAAAAACTCATCAAATTAGAATTCCAGGGAAACAAGCACCTGCCCACCCCCTACGTGGACATCCATGCACAATTCCAATTGTATTGTGTAGTTAATCTGGGGATGCTTGATACATGGTACACTATGCCATATATCCTGATTGACACATCTGATTTTGTGGTTTACTTTGATTTAAAATTATATTAAAACACTCTAACAATAAAAATCTTAATGGCATCTCTGCATTTGTTTGAAATACATCCAGTAGCCTCTGTGGTATACAGTTTATCTGAGATGAAGCAGAAAGTGGAGCAGGCATTTTCTTTTGTTCTGCTTATTTTACAATTCTATCAGTGCTATTCCTAGTCTAATACTTATTGATTGACAGTGCCGAATCTAAATTAAACCATCCTCCTCTAAATTAACAAACAATGCAGCATGCAGACAAGTCAAATTCATTGTATCAGGCATTTGATTAAATCATAAAGAAAGTATATGGTTGCCAACCTCCAGGTGGGGCCTAGAGATGTCCCAGAATTACAACTTTTTTAACTTATTTATATTTATATTTAACTGATCTCCAGACAAGAGAGATTAGTTCCCCTGGACAAAATGGCTACTTTGGAGCATGGAGTCTATTGCATTATGCCCTGCTGAGGTGTCCCCCACCTTTCTCAAAGCTCACCCTCCCCAGTCTCCATACTCCAGATCTCCAGGAATTTCTCATCTCAGAGCGGGCAGCCATATTAGGTGCAGCACATGTGCTCCCTGGGTGACATCACTCTCAGAAGTGATGTTGTTGCTCCAGCCGTGGGAGCGTTCTTGTGCTTCGTTTGGGGCCGATTTTGGTTCCAAACGGGCCAAATTGGCCCCGCACAGAGCACGGGAGTGCTCCCATGGCTGATGTGACAACATTCATTCCAGGAGCGACATCATCACACAGGTGCCAGAGTGGAGACGTGCGAAGAAAGAATATGCCGCTGTCATGAAGTAAATGCCTGGTCCCCTTCCCCACACCCACCAGGAGGGTATAGGGACCTGGCAGCCCTTCCCACCTGCCATCAATAGGGGCCCATATTTTTTCTGTGCTTGCTCCCACTTTATGGGATGGAGTTACCAGAAACTTTCAGGAAAAGCTGCAAGCAATTTTATTAGAGCTTTTAATGGGATTTAAGTTGCAGATATTTTATTATGCTGAGGGTGAATTGTTGTTGTCTGCTATTTTTATTTATGTATTGTAAGCTGCCTTAAACCATTGAGAAAGGGCAGGGTATAAATATTTTAATAAATGAATGTTACAGAGGAGACTTGCAAGTCCAAAACTTCTAGCTCAATCCTAAGCCATGCAACAGCACCGTCGCTCGTATGTGGATGTAAATGCAGCGCCACCCAACTCCTCCCTATGGACTTTTGCCGGAGAGTCCCGCCGGCAGCCGAGCTCAGCAAGGTGAGGCACAGCTGCAGCCAAGAGCACTTGCCCGCTATTCCCCTGACAACCCCGTCCACAACAGCCAATGGCTGCACTGCTCCCCTGACAGGCGTGCGAGGGGCAAGCAGAGGCATGGCCAATGGGGAAGGTGCAATCCCTGCTGCTCACCAACACCCCCTTGTCAGGGAGCAGACATCCCTGTCAGGGAGAGGGGGCAAACGTAACACTGACGGTGTGGATTGGATACCCACCCTCTTGCCCGTCTAGCTCCCATTTCTGATGAGAGCCTGGCCAGTGGCTGTAGCTTGGCGCACCAGCAAATCTCCTAATCGCCGCTACCGCCACCACCACAAGAAACAGGTACCCTCTCCCTGAAAAGTAGGGCCAGATAGTAGGGAACTGATTTCTGTTGCCTGGAGATCAGTTGTAATTCTGGGAGATCTCCAGCTACCACCTGGAGACTGGCAACCCTAATTAGTCCCCAGGTTCCGGAGAGGCAGGTGAGGGGGAGGTGAGTCCTTCAATCAGTGACAGGAATGCCCATTGGAAACCACGTGGGAGGCCAGAAGGCCAATTGGAAGCGAGGGGAATGAAAGCAGTGCCACTTGAAATCCTGAACCAAAGCTTTCCGAAAGCTTCGGGCTGAGTTTAAAGGGCCCTGCCACTGCTTGCGGGGCCCTTTAAACATCACCCCAGCCCTCACCCCACCCACCCCCACTTACCTTTGCAGCCAGCATTGGCGGCAGTGGTGGCTCCGGCTTTCCCCACCACCCGCAGGGCCGTGGAGCGGCAGAGGAGGCAGAGAAAGCTTGCAAGCAGTGGCAGGGCCCTTTAAACTCAGTCCCAAAGCTTTCCGAAGCATTATGAATGCTTCGTAAAGCTTTGGCTTGGGATTTCCAAATCTTTACGGATCGGGACCAATTCGGGCATTTTTTCTGAATCGGATTCCCAAACCGCACATGCCTAGTTCTAACTAGAACCAACCCTGCTCAGTGTTCATGATCTGACAAGATGAAGCTAGCCAGGGCCATCCAGGTCAGGGTGCAAATAAAGCTACTGTAGAGTAAATAAACTAAGCATGTATAAAAGAGTCTTGAAAAATGTGTAACAGTAGAAATTGCAAAGAGATCCCTTAGTGTGTTGCATTTCCTTGTGAAATTTTCCCTTTTAACTTTTGGAGTGTTTGTTGTTTGTGAAGCACACTGTAATATCATAGCAAGTAACTACATATGCTGTAGCCCAGACCTGGCTGGCACAAGCTAGTCCAATCTTGTCATCTTTTGGAAGCTAAGGAGGATAGGACTGAGTAAAATATAAAAAGTGCTGTCTTTTCTTTCAGTTATTTTAATCTGGTTAATATTCTGCCTTAAAAACTGTTCACTGTGATCATATTCCCCAAACTTTTTGTTTCAAGACTTAACTTGATATAAAGCATGTGCTTGCTTTCCGTTATAATAGAGCAGAGAGGTATATGCTTAAAGCATAGGACCACTCAAACCTTTAGAACTTAAACTATACAATGCAGGAGACTTATTGTAACCTACCACATATGAACCTACCCAACCATTCCAGGCGTCTTTGGGGGCCCTGCTTCAGGTGCCCCCACCATCTGAGTCTAGACGGGTGGCAACCCAAGGAACTCCCTTCGCAGGGGGATCTGTCTGTCTCTTATATCAACGTCTTCTGCCAGGAGATGAAGACTTTTTTTTTCATTTTGTTTACCATTTCCTTACTTATCCCTCCTCCTTGTTTGTGTGTTTTAATGGATTTATATTTTTTATGTTTTATTTAACTGTTTTAAACAGTTAATAAATATATTTGTATTTAAAAAAAAATTATTCATGGTATTTATAATCCACCTTTCTCACTGAGACTCAAGGCAGATATACAGCATAAGTCTATGATTTTAAATGTCTCTAATGTCTGAATATTTTGTTTCAATGTTCTCTGTCTTCGGGACCCTGACATGGGTGGAAAGGTAGCATAGAAATATTTAAACATAAATTCACTTCTCTGTGCCTTAGGACTCTGATTCTGCTTCCATATATGAGCATGTTTGGGTGATGATCAAATATCCTCCAAGGGCAATCAGATGGACCTTTCCTGTAAGGGAAATAAGTCTGCAAAACAGCCAGCATATCAGATGGAACAAGCTTGTTTCAACTACTTCTGAGTGTAGTCAAGAGGAAGTTAATTAGGCAAAAACACATACCCCTGTGCTCAAATACACACCAAACAATTCTAACCCTTCCTTAACTATAGCACAGAAATTTCTTCTTCTGTATCTGTTCTTACTGGTAGCAGTACTAAACCATGTCCTTCTTCCTGTGCAATTCAGCATGCTGCTAAGTAATAAAAGAAAAAAAAATGTAATAGAATATATGACTGATAAAAACATATTTTAAAAAGAGTAGGGTTCAGAATTAAATGAAAGATGCTAGGAAATCCTGAAGAATGGGTGAGGAATAGAGGTATACAGTAAGGGTTCCATGAATCTGCACAGCCAATTCCATTTATCTTTTAATATTTGATACTGACAATTACAATGTACTTTCCTTCAGGCACTTCCTTCTTTACAGTTCACTCTGCCATGCTACATCTACACATTCAATGTGTGTCATGCTGCGGAATTAATATTTGCTCGGGCCTCTGAGAGGAGGAATAAAAATAAATTTCTTCTGCCTCTTAGTATTACGCAGCTGAGCCTGAGTTGATGTAGGAAGGCTGTGAGAAGATGCAAATGCATCTTTTTAATACATGCAGTTCTAATTAAGTGTAGCCATAACCCCTTGCTGGTAAATTCTCTGTACTCAGAAGCCGTGCATTAACGTTCTTCCTAAGCAGTGCAATGAATTCTCCAAGGAGGTTGTTTCTTGGATGCTATAGTCACAGCCTCTCTGTGCCTAGTTTTGAATCTGAGTGATGCTGCTACTAAATTTTGTTTTGTAAAACGTATCCTGCTGCTTTCAAATTTGAGCTAGTGTGCTGGAGTGCTTAGTGTTTTGTGGTGCAGTCCTAAGCAGAGTGACACCCTTGGAAAGCCATTGACTTCATTGTGCAATTTTGCTTAGGATAGCAGAGTAGAGTAGCATTGTGGGGAGGTATGTGTTCACATCCTCACTCTATCATGATCTCAGTGAATGATCTTGTGCCAGTCTCTCTCTCGCTCTCTCAGCCTAACCTATCTTACAGGGCGGTTGTAGGAATAAAATAAAGGGAGAGAAACCATCTATATCACACCGAGCTCCTCAGAGCAAGTACAGGATAAAAATGTGACAGACAGCTAGATGGTGTTGCTGTGATCAAGAAGGAGAGAAGGAGAGAATATGAAAGCCCATTGGAGAATATAGGGGGGTAAAAATATGATTTAAAAGATAAGTGGTCCACATTGGTCTTTTTAAGGATATTTTTAAAATAATCTTTTGATCAGTATCCCTGAGCTTTGAAAGTCACACGAACACTGTTTTCGTATCAGAACAAATCAACAGCATCCTGCTTTGTCCTATGCCAATACTGCTATGCACTGTAGAAATTGGCAACAGGCCTGGAGAAAAATGTCAATTTTCTTTAAGAGAGGCTTAATGGGATGTTTTTTTACCTGGGGATATTCTTTACCTCTGTGCCAAGAGAAGTTTCAGCTGCCCATTTCTACACATCAATATCTATTAAAGGAACAGAGCATTTATTTTCTCCAGACTGTTGGCAACCTTAATTCATTGATCTCCCACTCTTTCTTTTTCCAGGTTCCTTCTGACCTTACCCCCCGCCCTCTCTCTCTCTCTCTCTCTCTCTCTCTCTCTCTCTCTCTCTCTCTCTCTCTCTCTCTCTCACACACACACACACACACACACACACACACACACACACAGAGTTTATGTTTTTTCTTTGTGATTCATTGTGTTTTGATTTGTGATTTTTTAAAGTATTTAAAAGTATTCAATAAAAATATTTATTTTTTTAAAGTGCCTGACAATGTGAATGTCAAGAGTATCCCCCTAAAGCATTTGGTTTGTAGATGGGGGAGCAGTCAGAATGATATTTTAATTTATGAATAAAAGGAGCTGGAGCCCTAATCTGCCTGGGGGGGGGGAAATCTTCCTCTAATCTTTGCTGCACAAACTATCTCTAGTTGCGAATGACACTGCAAATACTTAAAGCCCAGCTTTTTTTATTTTAAAAAAAGTCCCAACTAATTCATGACGCTGAAAATATAAACCACCTGACACTGAAAACCAAATATGAAACTGAGAAAAGATTAATCTGGCACAGATTTATCCATGCTGTGAAGCGGTTTGTTTGAAGCTCACTGGGATTTCCATTTTACTCATCAAATAGTTTCCTGTCTCTGGAGTTGTACATGAACTACTCCCTTGATTACATTTACATTTATATGTAGAAGATGCAGTAGAAGCAGGGCATTTTAATAGAGATTTTTAAAGAAAGACTTCCTTGTACAATAGCTATCTTATTGAGCATGCAAAAGACATGCTTGTTATTGAATATTATATTTTAAAGCCGTACCCACAGAAATGTGTTTAATTTTCTGATCTTAATTACATAATACCAACAGGATAAACAGATACATCAAGGAAAAGGAGGAAAATTCAGGATAGTCATTCTTCTGCGGAATCATTTTAGTATCAATTACACAACTCTTTTAATGCCCCCAAAAGAGATCCAGTGTGATATAGTGGTTAGAATTTCAGACTAGGATCTAAGAGGGCCAAGTTGAAATTGCAGTCTGCCATGGAAGCTCACTGGATGACCTTTGGCCTTTCACACCTCCTCAGCCTAACCTACCTCATGAGTTTGTTGTGAGGATAAACTTGGAGGAGAGGAGAATGCTTTGAGTTCCTATTAGGGAGAAAGGCAGAGTATAAATAAAGTAAATAAATAAATAAAGGAATCGTATTTCACTCACACATATACTACTAGTGCCTCACAAAGAGTGGTGAACAAGTTAGTATTATTATCTCCACAATACAGCTGGGAAGCTGGGGCTGAGAGGAGTGGCTTACCCAAGGCCACCTACTGAGCTCATGGCAGTAGTGGGATTCGAACCAGTAGAATGCTGATTTGCAGCCAAACCACTTAACCACTGTGCTACAGCAGCTCATACAAAGCCATACAAAGAACCTCCTAATATTTTTTCTTCATTTATACCACACATTTCTCCCCATTTGGGACCCAAAGCTGCTTATATCATTTTCTTCTTCTCCATTTTATTATCACAACAGCCCTGTGAGATAGGTTAGTCTGAGAATGTGTGACTGACTCAAGATCACCCAGCATTAAGGTTCCATGCTAGCCTGTGGCTGGCACGTGGCAGGAGTCTGTGGAAGCTGGGGACATGGAGGCACTGTTAGCACAAATGCATAACGTTATTTCCAGGGAAAACCTGGAAGTGCTGTCACACCACTCGAGGAATCACCAGTGATTCTATGGTAAACTAGGCTTGCCAGTTGCCCATTTATGGTGGGCAATCTCCTGGCAATCAGTGCCTCATCCCACCAATCACCAGCTGATCAGCAGAAGGAGGCAGGCTAGCAAAAAGGAGCAGGGTGCACATCCGTCATCCTCAACCAATGATGTCACTTCCCACATGATCCTGATGTGACAGTGTTCCATTGGGGCAGATTCTTTAACAATCAGTCAGTTAGCAAAAAATGCTATGTTTTTGACAAATGTTTAAAGAATCAGCCCCAACATAATGCCCTCACTTCCGGATTATGGTTGAAATGATGTCATTGGCTGGGGACAACAGGTGTATGAGCCTTGGTAAGTTCCTGCCACCCACCACTACACTTCTCACCAGTTGGCAACCCTATGATAAATCCATAGAGCCACTTTAAAATTTATTTCTCTCCCTCTGGTCAAGGGAGTGGTGGTGGGCAGCACGGGGTGCCAGTAGGAGGTCTCCTGCCATTGTGGGAGACCTGGCAACTCTCTGGATCTCCCAAATCCTAGTTCAGTATTCTAACCCTGCTGGCCAAAGTAGTATACAATAAAGTATATATTTCGATGTACAAAAGAATCTACTTCCTGTTAATATTCATGTGAAATATGCCCCTTGTCTAGAAATTCAGAAAGCTCTTCCCATGAGTTGTTTTGCCAGTTTCCTAACTTTCCAACTTTTGATCAGGTTCCTTCATGTGTATCTCCCACAAAGTTCTTCAATATCAATCTAGATAAAGAAAACGTTTTTTTTTAAATTACCTCATTTACTTAAGGGCTGGTGCACCTATTATGGCTAGCTCATGGAAAGCATTTTAAGTCACACTAGATGAATTACTTGATCCCCACCACCACCACCACCATGACACTGTAAATGGCAGAGGGAAACATGTTTGTTGGTGATGTGAAGAAAATGAGCTAATCAGGGTGGCAATAAAATGGGGATTAGGCAAATGCCTGGACAAGGTTGCCAGGTCCCCTCACCAGTAATCTAAGGTAGGGTTGCCAGCCTCAAGATGGTGGCTGGAGTTCTCCCAGAATTACAACGGCTCTCCAGACAACAGAGATCAGTTCCCCCGGAGAGAATGGCTGTTTTGGAAAATGGACTCTATGGCATTATACCCTGCTGAGGTCCCTCTCCTCTCCAAAGCCTGCCCTCTCCAGGCTCCACCCCCAAAATCTCCAGGAATTTCCCAACCTGAACCTAGCAATCCTCAGGGTGGAGCTGGTAGCAAGGCACTGCTTCTCTTTCGTTTTGCATGTTGCGCTCTGCAGCCTCCAATGATGTCACTTCTGGTTTAAACTAGAGACAATGGATTATTCTGGTTTAAACAGGAAATGAACTTTTCGCTATGTTTGGGGCCAATTCCTAAAATATTGGCACTGCTAAGACTTTGCCATCATTGCTGGTTTAAACTGCAAGTGATGTCATTGGAGAGGCTGTGGAGCACACATGTACCATTTCACTGCATGCTTCAGCCAGCCTCTCCATAACTTTCCCCCTTGCCAGCCAGGTGAGCTGTGCCAGGGACAGCACTTGGGGACAGGAATCCCCTAACAACCCTGTTCCTGGAGGATATATAGCCAATCAATGGCTATTAGCCATGATGACTAAATGGAACCTCCATATTCAGAAGCAGAATACCATTTGCTTACAAGCAATAAGGGGAAGCTTTAACCACTTTTCCCAGTTTGAAGGCCTCAGACAAAGGGACTAGTTGGACCATTGCTCACCAGAGCTTATCACATGTTCACCTTTCACCTGGCAATTGTAAGATACATGCTAGCACTAGAAAAAGTGCTAGAAAACACTGGCCCTTTTCACACTCAGTCTTTAAAGCGTTTCAGTATCTATTCTGCTTCCCATGTTTGCAGGAGCGTCACAATGGCAAGTTAGTCATGGAACGAAATACCGATGTTTGTCTGTGATATCCCCAATTTTCTTCCCTGTGGACATACTGCGATGTTATTTTGAAGCCACTGCTGAGTCGCGGCCGGTGCGATGAATGTCAGTGTGAACTCTGTTCTTCCCTTCCACTTCTCTTCTACCTTCTCTCCTTTTCTCCAAAATCTGATTGGACTGTATAGAATTAACCACTCCCACCCTCCTTAGCTCTCTGAACTTTTCTGCCATTTTTTCAGTAAAGCAAGGTAAGGGTCATAAGGCTGCCTCTCCATTGGCTTACTTCCTCCTAGGTCTGCACACACTATTTTTTTTCCAAAGCCAGGAACGATTCCTAACCTTGCTGCTTATGCCCTGTTGGCTTTAAAAGCCAGGAAAGGGTTAAATAGCTGCTTCCCCCCCCTTTTTTTAAAGCTAGGAATGATATGTAATGTTGGTGTGTTGAAACGCTACCGCTTATTCCCTCCTGATTTTAAAAGCCAGGAAAGGGTTAAATGGCTGCTTTCCCTTTTCTCCCTCAGTGGTGAGCACACTCTTTAATTTTTTTTTCAAAGCTAGAAAAGTCATTTCTCCTGGCTTTAAAAGCCAGGTAAGGGTTAAATGGCTGCTTTTTCCTCCCTCCTGAAAAGTGTTTTGCACAGCTGTTTGCAAATCAAAGCAGGTAGGGAAAGAAGAAGCAGCATTTTAACCCTTTCCTGGTTTGGCTTTTTTAAAAAATGAGAGTGGTACATGTTTTCCCCCAGATCTCTGCCACCAGTTGCCTCTCCTGTGGGCAGGGGACAGCCCAATCAGCAAAAGCGGAGGGTGGGGAATGAGTTCCAACATTGCAACATTACTACTTATGCTCAAAGGTTAAAAAAAAAGTGTGCTGTGAATTGCAAAGCCACGAAAGCCTGAAACTGCACCAAGGCTTCAAAGCCCATCTAATATGAAAAACAAGAAGCCAAATCAAAACTGCCTCGGACAGTGTGGAACGTGGGAGTGCCATGCCAAAGCCACTGTGATCAAGGCGAATGCTTCTAAATGGTGATTTAAACTGTTAAGTGCGAAAAGGAACACTGTCCTTACTTTTCTGGTAAACAATATTTGATAGAATTTCCCATATTTCACATTCTTGCAGCTCTGTCTTATGCACAATTACTCAGAAGTAAATTCAATGGGACATGCTCTCAGATAAATGGTTGTGTTTGCAGACTTGGTTGTATTTCAAAGGACTTTCATGGTAGAGCTTTTATGTACATATCAAATAAGCTTGCACGGGGAACATTCCCAAGAAATCTGCCCATTGAAGTTCTAGTAGGATTGATGTGGTGGCACTGAATTCAAATCAGCCTCAAATATTTTCTCATAAATTTGCTGCTGATTTCACAGATTCTCTTTCAACTATCAGCATATGGTATTACAGGCCATTGCAATGCATTGCATTGTTCATCTCTTGCCTTGAAAACCCTACAGAGTCACCATAAGTCTGTTGCAACTTGACTGCACTTTCTCCACCATATGGTATGACACTAGATTAATCAAAGGAACAAGTATTTATTGCCTTTGTTTTAGACATGGCATTTGGATGTTAGCTGTGGTCTCATTGGGAGAAGATTTAGGATCCTTTGGCACATGTTGTTTACCCTGATTGATGAAGAACAGCTGTATGTACTCATGAACAAGAATGCTGTGGTTGGCACCTGCCTCTGTCCTTTGTTATATAAATTCCACCTTCCCTTTTATCTTCAGCAAAATCAAAACTTACACTGATGTACCACTGGAATAGTAATTTTTAGATTCCTTAAGATGATATTTGTCTTTGCAAAATCTTATTTTTTTAATCTGTTTTAGTCTGAGCCACTGCAGGATCTCTGAACTTTTCTGATCAGTTTAATTTTTTCTTTAATTTAATCAGACCTGTAATCTCAAATATATCCCTTAACAGTCCTTGTAGTGGTCTTCACTAAATCCTTTTCTAATAGGAGATTTAAAAAGGATAGATTCTAAAATCTGGACATAAGAGATGACCTACCAACTTACTCTGTTACAAAGCCAATCCTTTCAATTGGCTGTGTGGACAATTGCTCATAGCCTCATTTTTGCTTGTAGATGGTGCTATACAATTGAATTCCAGAGGGTGGTCCCTGTGCATGGCTGCAGTTTGATCTACAGCCATATGCTTTGCCTTTCACCTTAGAAGGACTGCAGATCTCGCATTGGATTAGTAATTTCTTCTTCCTCCTCCAGAAATGGATGTTTGACTACATATATTTCCTTACCCATGTTCTAACTGTGGGACATACAGCACATGTACCTTGTAGGGTTGCCAGGTCTGGGTTGGGAAATTCCTGGAGATTTGGGGGGTGGAGACTAGAGAAGTGAGGTTTGGAGAGGGGAGGGGTGCCAGTAGGGTATAATGCCATAGAATCCACCCTCCAAAGCAGCCAGTTTCTCCAGGCGAACTGACCTCTGTCACCTGGAGATCAGGTGTAATTCTGGGAGATCTCCAGCTGCTACCTGGAGGCTGGCAACCCTAGTACCTTGGTTCTCTTGTTTACCTGTCAGTAAGGCCAATTTTGTCCCTCCATTTCATCCTATTGATAGTGTGGATTTTAACAAAAACAAATATGCATAATAACATGTGTACAGTACACACAAGTGGTTCAAGATCACCATTTCATCTTCATTCCAGGAAATACTTCTCCTAATTAATTTCTGCTTCTTGGCTTTGGTTTAAAGAAAGCTGGGAAATGGTGGCATCCTTTAAAAGAAGAGAGAGACTCATTTGAAAGGCCAGAAAGATATTATATTGGAATATACAGAAGTAAATGTATCTGAAGGGCACCATATGGTCTGTTATCTCCCAATTGGAAAACCCCTCTGCTTGACTATGGTAAAGGACAGGTGATGAAGATAGTAGAAATCAGAGGCCACAATCAGAAAATGCAGAGAAGGGACTAGTTGCATTTTTCTTGAATAATTTCTTCATTTTTTATCATAGCTTTCTTCTTGATTTCAAGTACAATAAAAATGAACATGGGGTGAACTAATCAAAAATCACAGTGCATTGGGGTCTTGGTGCCCAAGATCATCCACTTAGTTATGACAGTATTTTCAGATCTGTAAAAGTTACTGCTTCTGCAGCATATTCCTCGATGGTTGCTACCCCTTGCAACATACCTCGTGCCGTTACGTGGCACAGAGCAGACAAAACTTTATCATCATTCCACTTAGGTGGTAGAATTGAAATAATAAAGAGTACTTTATTATGCATCTATGAACAGCAATTCACTGCATAGCACTTCTTCAAGTATAGCGTAGTGGGGAGAGCTCTTTATGGGTGTGATTTACTGTAGCCTGTAGGGTTGCAAGGTTCCTGGGTTCCTGTTTCATTATTCCTTCCTCCAATAAATAACTTTTGATACTACTGTAGCACATCAATACAGCATTCCTGCAAGATATCTTAAAGGGGAAATTTGAAAAATTAGGTCTTTCCCCCCTATAAGCCTTATTTTTCTGGATGATTATAAGTTATTTAAGTAGCTGTCCATTTAGTTTCCTTTGACTCAAGAAAGGCTGACATTGTTTTCCTACAGGATGGCAACTTTATTTGTAAATGATAGATATACTCTGGTTACTGTTGGCCTTGCAGAGGATTCTCTGTTCTCATGGTTCTACTGCCCTTTCCCGGAATCAGTTATGGTGGCAAATCCAGGATGCATCAATAATGCTCATAACATAAATGTTATGCCAAGGCATTTCCTCTCTGGATTTTCTGGTCTAAATGAAAAATAAACTGTGTTTGTTAATATCAATCTTTAGAGATTGCTCAAATGCTATGATCATGACAAAAGACTATGCAGACCTGCAGTCTAGTCTCCAGGTGCGCTGTTTGAGGTATATTAACCCCCAAAGTGCAAAGTTAATAATGAAGTCTGTCATGCATTTCAGCCTGGATATCTTGACAGGCATCAAATGAGAATGTAATATCGTTCCCTGTTTGCTCTTTCTAACCTCACGTACATAATAAAGTAAGGAGTATTTTTTCCTAAAAGAAAGAGTAAAGAGTGCTATTATGTGTAGCAATTCAAGTGACCAATAGTTCAAATTTCTGGTGATTAGATTTTTTTTTTCAAAGATTCATGGCTGAGTAGAGAATGCATGCATATGTGTGAGCAACGGGCATGCAGAATAAATGGATTGCTTGTTTTATTTCTAACTCCCAGTACTCTATTTTTAGAAATGTCCCAAGGTCATTTATGGGCGCTGTGTATCTCCTTGCATTGCTTTCATTAAGACAGGTTTCAAGAAAGGACACTTAAGGATCAGAAGAAATTCTATCAATTCAAAATAAGGCCAAATAGGTTTCCCTTCTATAGTCCAAAATTCCAATTGATGGCTGTTCTGTGACCTTCTGAGACATCAGAAACATCAGCGAAGGACATACCTAATATTTAGATAAAACAGAGTGACAGAACAAACATCACAGGGGAATAGAGCAAATGGCTATGCCCAGGCTTCTTTATGGCTTCGCTGAGAGATCAGCTTTCCCGGAGCCTGAGTCATAGGTGAATTAAAGGCTGGCTTGATATCTAAAGGCCTGTCTGATATCTCTTTAGCATGATAGGATCCTCAGCAGACACCATCTGTTCACTAGTACAAGAGTCTGGACATACTTCCTCCAACTCTTCAGGGCCCATGTCTGAGCAAATGTACTACTATATGTACAGTAATACACTCAAGACACCACCTTTTCTTTAAATGCTTGAATACATGTTTTTGATGAGTTAAGGAAAATATAATTGACATTTTCAGTGGATCTGAGAATGGCAGATAAGCCAGTTTTGTGAATTCTGCATTGTGTGACCAAATCAGAGTTTGCGACATTTGCCTAACATAGCCCAATGTTTCAAAGTATTTGATGGTGGGTCTCAGTGTGGACTGGTGCTGGCCCACAATATACTCAAAAAATTTTTAAAAAGTCAACTTGATTGGGTGCTAGGGTTGCCAGGTCTTCCTGTCCTCCCAAGCGGGAGTTGGAGGACCCGGCACCTACATCTTCTGTTCTAGGAGGTGGCGTCATTGGGTGGGCTGCGGCCATCCCCGGAGCGCTCCTGCGCTCTGCACGGGGCAGGAGATCGGGCCTGAATCGGGCTGATTCAGCCTGGATCGGGCTGCTGTGAATTGTGGGAGTGCTCCCGCACTTTGGAGCGGGACAATTTGGGCCCGGATCAGCCTGGAATGGGCCGCTGCGGCACGTGGGAGTGCTCCCACGCTCCACAGCAGCCCGTTCCTGGTCATCCATTGAGCTTAAATGGCTCTCTGTATTTCCCAGTACATTTGGAAATCACTGTTTATGGATTTCAGTGGGTCTGCTGTCTCCTTATCAATCAGAAAATTGGCTCTGAAAAATAACATTGGCTATTACTTAGGGAAGTGGTGTCTCTGTTCAGAGCCTGTCAACTTTAGCAAACTCCCTCTAGAACGTACATTTGGCAGCTAGTGAGGTACTGGATGGGAAGGTCTGCTTGCCTAGCAGAACCCAATCTAATGTTTTGCTGCTCTGTTTGCCCTTCTACTGTAGATGCTTCAGGGAGGGGGAGAAATCGTGCTTTGTTTGTCAAACTAAAGAGCATGTTCTCTCCTCCTGCCTCTAGAGCCTTTGCCTGATAAATTCTTCAGCAACTTATAGGGAAGTGACATTCACTACCATTTGTTTGTGAATACAAATCACATGGAATGACAGGTCCAAGTGCAACACTCAGTTTTCAAGCTGCCCTTAATATGCTGATAGAGCAATATGGGCATGACCGTGCAGCACTATGTCAAAAATGGCACAAGAGCTTCAATTAAACCGAGTTTGGAGGGCAGAGCTGAGCTATGAATGCAGGATAACTTAAACATTAAAAAAGAGCAAAGAAATATTTGTAAAGTCCAATTTCTGCCATGTATTTGTTTACATTATTTATAGTCTACCTTTCTCATTGAGACTCTGAGACTCAAGGCAAATTACACAGTGTAATTCAATACAATCAACAGCTGGAACATTCAATAAACAATACAAACGGGTATAGATTACAGAATTTTAAAAAAACAAGAAGAAATCTGATATTCAGCTGAAATAATGTTGAAAGAAAACATAATTTGGCATGAAATAATAAGTGACCGTAACAGATAGTGTCCAGTAGTACAGTCTATAGTCCCTATTCCCTTACCAAAGCATCTCTTCGAACCATTTCCTTGCAGTGCAGCCCAATTACCTTAGTAAGAAAGCCCTCCTGAATAATTCAATTTTGTACAGTTTGTGGAAAGCTAGGAGAATGAAAGCTTTCCTGACCTCTTCAGGCAGGTCATTTCATAAGGTGGGTTCAAATCTTAACTCCACAATGAAATATATAGAATGAAAAGAGCAAATTTCTCTGAATCTAGTCTCGTAAACATTCGTTTATTGGACCCCTCCAAATAAAAAGTTCACAAATCATTTTTCATTTGCGCAAAAATACAATTTTTTCCCTCAGCTTTCCCTCCAATTCCATAAAATGTTAATTACACTGATATGAATCTTACGTCTCTGTTCTGGTAGCATCAAGCTTTCTACCAGGCAAGGAGCCTTCCTGTGATGGAATGTCTCTTTTCTACCATAGCTAGAGTCCTTGTTCTGTCTAGTGGAACAGATCCATTCACCTGTGGGCTCCAACTCATCGCTTCTAACTGTATTAAGTGGGCATATTTTTCTATATTTTTCTATTCTATACTAGAACATCTAGAGTTTTTCTTCATTCTTTCCACAATACTTTTTTTGCTCTTCTATCTTTTATTCCTAATTTGGACAAAACTATATTTATTTGCATACTAGCACTTTTGAAGTTTTACCAGTTTTATCACTTCCAGGAAGTGATGTCATTGTGCAGGCTGCTGAGGAGTGTGGAAGTGCAGCCGGGGCTGCACAACGGGCCTTGGAGTGTTCCTGCGCTCCACAGCAGCCCGTTCGGGCCAAATCAGGCCGCTGCGGCACACAGGAGCACTGCTAGGGCAGTGCGCCAGGCCCTGGAGTGCTCCTGCACTCTGCAGCTGCCCAATTTGGAAATCAGGCACAATTGAGGCTGAAATAGGCCTATTGCTGCTCATGAGAGCTCACCACGCCCTGTGAGGCACGTTCCCCCGCCTTTTCCACTGCCAACCAGGTAAGCAGGGGTGGGGGGTGGAGAGTGGGAGTGGGGGATTGGCAACCCTAGTCGTATGGTGCAACAGTAGATAATAGGCCCAGAGTTCCAAAAGCTTTAAGCGGGGTCTATATTTCTTGCAGAACAGCACTTGAATATTGATTAAAATAATAACCTTGATCAGGACCCCATTAAGCAGTGTTATTTCCTGCTGTGCTGTACCCCAGTCCAATTTTTATATTAAATAGTCATTTGAAAAGAGAAGCACATGGGAAGCAATTTGCATTAAGTGGCTTCCTGTTGTGAAAGCAGAGACAGGTGTGTTCAAAACAACTACTAGGAAGGAGATACAGGGCTGGTTTCAAGATGAGATCTTATGCAGTCTACAGTTCTAACTAACACCTAGAACTGAATGAACGAGGACTCTGCTCCACGTGACTAAACAAACACACACAAGCACATCAGTGGAGGAGAAGCAGACTATATCCATTGAAATGCACACAATAAATACAATACATCTGCACAGCTTGGTCAGTTTTAATAATGTACTTGCAACCCCCTGAGGATCCACTTACACGGCCAAAATTGGGTCAGACTGTGTGAGAACCTGTTGCCCATCTGGAACAAGGACTACAATTCTGTTTTCAAGAATATCATATACCACTATGATATATAAATCAGGCCTGCTATTAATAGGAATTAATGAGGCCTGAGCAATCTAGCTAGACCTCAGGTAAGCAAGTCAGGAATCAGGTCAAAGTCCTTAATCATGTGCAAGCTCTCTTTTATTTTTCTGCTCCTCCAAGGTTTGTCCATATCCTGTCCTAGCCCTTTCATCTCCTTTGATATGCAGACTTTAATCTTTTGACTTCTGACCCATGGTCCACTTGGCTGTTCTGGGCTTCTCTCAGTATTCAACCTCACAGATACAGTGAAGTGGCTATTTCAGTATACTTCTTTGTTCTTTTTAATTCTTTTAAAATAATTTTGTTATAGTCCACAGAAAACTCATTTTTCTTGATAAATATCTTAGATTTTATTTAGGAATGTGCTGTGAAGAGCTTAACAAAATCGGAGGCCATTCATTAGCAGCCAGCAAACCATTTACTCCAACCTGAAACAAAGGCATGTCAGAACAGGAAAATTTGCTTTAATTCATCACTTCTATGGCTTGAAAGATCATTCATTCTATGCATTTTGATTGCTACACAATTTCACAGTTAAAATAATGAAGATACTTTAGGGCCATTTAAATTCAAAACTATAAAGCAGAATGAGGAATAAAACCGATTGCCTGACTACAGAATTGCATTTTAAAATGTACATGACTATTCCCTGCCCTCTTCCTGCAGATGGCATGCAAAGTGAAGAACAAAGAATACAGCAGACATAAGAATCAACCACAAAGCACTAGGAATAGCTTTGTAATTTGAAACACCAAAAAGGAGAAATATTCTAGGCTCAAACTGACCAACTAGCGGTATAATTTCTTTATGCAAAGACATTATTACTTGCTTTGATCATTTAAAAGTTTTTTTCAGAATGTGAACCACTTACACTGAATGAGAAAACTGAAGGACAGCCTCATTTATACAAGAGTAGTGTACTACAATAGTCTTTTCTAATGCGAATTTTACTTCTCAAAGATACCCAGGTTTACAGTGGACTCAGATTAGATGGAGAGAATAGGATAGCAAACATGACTTGGTTAGAGTAGTGCCACTTTCACTGAATTGTTGGGCAGTAACTTACGTTTTTTCAGGTACAGGATTAGAATGGGAGTATACATATACATCCTTCCTTCTGCTTCACACCTCTTAGCCACTTCAAAAACCTATATCTTTCAGTCAAGTAAAACTAATTTTAAGGTTCATGCTTGTTAATTGAGCTTTTGTACCATTACTGCTAAATAAGGATGTGAGACACAAGTATGCAAATTAACTAGTTTATTAATGGCTGTTCTATGTCAATTAAACATCCCTGAACTAACGTGAGTTGATGCTAACTAGCTATTTACCAACTGCTGCCAGCTTTTTCTGCAAAACCAACCTGGCTCCAAATGTAGCTAGTGTTACTGCTAGCTTTGTTTATCCTTACTTGCATGTAAAACAGTGCCAAGAGATGTTCAGTCTCACCATCCACATGACGCTCCAGCAACTCTCAGATGATGCTGTTTAATCATCAAGGGTTGGGGTTGCCAGTCTTCTGCTGGGGGGGGATCCCCCGCTCTCACCCTCCACCCCAGCCCCTGCTTACCTGGCTAGCAGAGGCGGGGGGGAGCAGGGGAATGCACCTCCCAGGGCACATTCCTGGGCAGTGCGGCATGCTCCTGCGCACCACAGTGGGCCAATTTTGGCCTGAAATGGGCCCGATTCAAGGACGTCAGTAGGGTGAGTACCAGGTTTCCAACTTCCTGCCCAGAGGGTAAAGGAACCTGGCAACCCTAATCAAGGGCATTCCCTCCCCAGCCCATCAGGCTGCTTGAGCCAATAATGGGCTAGCTTGAGAACAGCTCTCCATCTTTAAGTCAACATTGTTCCTGCCCAAACTAGCTATGACCTAGCCAATCAAAAGGCCACTTCCTGGGACACTCTAGAACATAAGAAAAAAGGCACCTTTACAGGCCAATTTGAAGGACCCCTTTAAAAATTCCTGCTCGACCCCTCAGAAGGCAACCAGCTACTCTCACATTATCTACAGGGAGGGTAGGTGGGCCACCTTGCAGCAAAAGCCTGCTACAAGGAATCAGGGTAGAGCTCGGTAGTTCATCAAGAGCCATTAGTGTGTTATTTAAAATCAGGAACAAAGCAGTAAATTGCAAAAGATCACCTGGATTCTTTAAGGGTTTAAAATTTCACGTATTTGTTTATAAAAGAGATAAGACTATAGCATATGAGAACACAGAATCCAACTGGAAACAAAATCATGGCACTCTGATAATCGGTGTGGCAACTCCATTCCTCTGATTGGCCTTTGCCCTCTATCCCTTCGCACAGTCAGGTGTGGACAGCCATGTGCCGCACACAGTCTTTCCCTGGTAGCCTTTATTCTGTCTATTTCTTCACTGCTAGTTGTCAGCACTCAGGAGAGGATGGGTAAAGATGTGTACAGTGTTGCTCCAGTTTGGTTCAGTTTTTTTCCGCTTCTAATACTAAATTTGTTAATGGTATGGTGATGGAAGAACTTGGGAAAGCATCCACAGGGTAATCAGTGGTTAATCTATGAACATTATTGGTTTGATTTACAAAATTACTCTTCTTGTTTATTGTTTGTTTATGTTTATTACAGCCCTAAAACCAGCATATGGATTAATCAGAAAGAAAATACAGTTTAAAAGAAGAGATTGATTTTAACAACTTTTGAGATGCAAATCCCGTAGCTTCTTGTTGATTTGTTAATTTCTCAAAGACCACTGAGAATTTTCCACCAAGTTCTTCATTTAGAAGTTATTTGAAAGTAAATTGTACCTTCAGTGTTCCAAACTAGCCTGTGAGAGGCATTTGCATTTCCTTCTTATTGACAGATTACAAACTTGGCATTGATGGTTATAACAATGGGTTAAAGTAGAAGAGGAGAAAAGGCCATCAGGCAAAGACAGAACTATTTCATGCTTCAGACATTTTCTTTCAATACAGCCAAGAAGCGTTTTCAGACAATCATATATGGCAAAGATCATATCTCTTTGGCCAATGGTTGTCTGACAGAACAAAGTCAGATGGTCCTATATTTACTCACCTTTATAACGGGAGCTCCTAGGTATTAGAGAAAAGCTGAGCATTTGCTTGTAACTATCCAGTTCCACAGATTTATCTCGGAGGAAATGAAACCTTAAAATGTTACGGTGGCTTCCTCTACTCAAGGCATATGACTGTGTATGCTTATGAGCTCCCTCCGCTGGTGCTGTTCTCGGAGGGGAAAAAATCAGACTAGTGAGAAATGAAATTTTGCATGCCTCAGCACAACTGCTGAATGACGAAATGGTTTATTTGAAAGCTGCTTATATGGCTTTCTTTTAACTGCTTAGCCTTGATAACATGAACTTTGTTGCAAAAGTAGATCTGTGTCGTCAACTTCATTAACTGTGTGAATAATCATCTCTAAAGATTGGCCATAATCTCTCTCCTGATTTTCTCCATCAAATTATGTAAAACATTCCATCTATATTATAACCTGATCATTATGAAAGCCTTTACAAACACCTGGTTTGTCCCTAAATTGTGCCAAATTCAAAATAATCATATTTGTAGTAGATGCTGAAATATGCAGAAGATGGCAACACAAATATGAAATAAAATCCAAAATAAAAACCCAAATAAGTATTCTACTAAGGTTCCATACAAACTCAGCACACTAATACAGTTTTAACAGTGATTGAAAAGGGTTGCAACTTGCAACCCATATTGAGATGGCCTAAAGATTATCCAGGATATAGTTGATTGACCTGATAGAAATGATATCATGAGCATTCTGCAAAAAATAGTTTTGTGATAGGAATACTCAGAGACCTTTAACAAGAGGCATTCAGGCATGAGGTGATGATAACAGCAAGAGATGCTAACAGCCTGGTAGCCTGGTGTTATGCTTTCTGGCCCTTTATCACAGAAGAGAAGTATCTGTAGCCAAGGCTGTAAATTTCATCCTCCTGAATGCCTGGTCGAGGGAGATGTATAGATCATGTTTGAACTGGCTGTTATGTAAAGGTCACTCACTATATGGAGGCCCTGATGAAGTCGGTCTTCTAGTCAATAAAATTAACAAGTGTTCTAAGAATTAACCTTGCCCGTACTTTCTGGGATTTACCCCCCCCCCCTTAAGTGTGGCAGACAGTTGGCTTAGAAAAGTCTAAACTCCCTACAAAAATGTATGACAGAAGAGTTATAAGTACCACTGAGAGGAAGATGCCAGTCAGGTGTGACATCTCTTTGCAGATAGCTCAGGGATAATGGAATGGATATACTTCTCTGGACCTGAGTTTCAGGGAAAAGCCAGTCTGAGCTGCAAGTAGTTGCCATGATACTGTGCATTTATATAAATTCAGAAATAAAATCAAACCTTTCTTTCATGATACATGAAACTAAATATAATAGGAACATAAGGCAGGAGACTGTGTTACAAACCTGTAACACACTCCCATGGAATAATAGCTGGCTCCAAAATTGTTTTATGAGACCACAGATGCTGTGCCCATTACTGTATGTGAATGTATTGACAGGAACATTTAAAATTACAGTAACATTTAAAATTAAAAAACTTTAGCATTGGAGATAAGCGGGGGGATGGGGGGGCGGATCGTCTAGGGTGCACAGGCATGGACAAAAAAATCCAAGTGGCCAAAAGTTCCAGGTGTGAGCACTGTTCCACATGCCTTTTGAACATTTTCTTTCTTTTTGGCTAGTGTTTAAAATATAAGCTGACAAGCAAACAGAGGCACAATATTTAAGGGCTACCTGACTGATCCTTCTTGTTTTGTTTTCGGTTTATAGAATGTTGTAGGGTTACCAGCCCCCCAGTGCAGTCGGGAGATCCCCCGCTCCCAGCCTCCATCCCCCGCCACGTCTCCAGAGTACTTCCTTGTCGTACTGGGAATGACATCATTCCCAACATGACAAGGAAGTGAAGGCCTCTGCATGGGGCTGATTTGATCAAAATCACCCCCCAAATCAAATCAGCCCTGCGCAAGGGCCTTTACTTCCCTGTTTGTTCCCTGTTTATTTATTATGTTCCCTGTTTCTTTATTAACTACATTTTTATCCCACCCTTCTTTCAAGAAGTTCAGGATGGTGTACATCATTCTTCTTCTTCATTTTATCCTCACAACAACCCTGTGAGAGAGTTTCGTCTGAGAAGGAGCAGCTGCCCCAAGATCAGCCAGCGAGCTTCATGACATAGCAGGGATTCAAAAGTAGGGCCGAATCCACATTACCTCCACGCGTCCCGGTGTTGCACTAAATGTCCGCGAAACACCCGGAAGTATAGCGTCTTTCAAGCGCGATTCAGAAATTGCGCTTGAAAGACACTATACTTTCGGGTGTTTCGCGGACATTTAGTGCAACACCGGGACGCGCGGAGGTAATGTGGATTCGGCCTAGGTCTCCCATGTCCCAGTCCAGCACTCTAACCACTGCACTACACTGGGACTGATAGCCTACAAAACTTTTTCATGTTATCTCTGCCCCCCAGGATCATAAAACGCTCCAAATGCACCAGGTTGGTAGCATGTCATGGGAATATCAGTTTGACCACACAAAGCAGTTGGGATAAATCATCCACTAATCCAGACCAAGAGCTTCTTTCAGGCAGCTATCACTGATACCTAGCCATAGAGCTGTATCTTCAGAACTAATGAACTTTGGGCTCCGGCCTGTGTTGGTTTGAAGTGCCAGCCTCTGACATGGAAGTACGGCCTGCTAATACGTCATCAGTGTAGTCTGTTTATATTTAGTTGTATGGTAAAATTAAATATCCTCTGTTCATGCTCAGAGGAACTCTTTGTGTTCCACTATTCCAAGATTTTATCCTAACTCTGAATGCAGAGCTCAGAAATTCCAAGGCTGAATGTTGGTGAGTTATGGCTTACGTTATGCCTGTGCTCCAACGATGAGTAGTATAGACAGAAAGATGAGAGTGCATCAAACATTCTTGTTACTTATGAAGATGATCCTTTATTCTTTTGAAAAGGTTTTACCAGCACCTAAGAAACTCCTGATTATCCCTCCCCACTCAAATTTCCTTTCAATGAAGGTTGCTTATTAACTCATTTGTGCCACTACATTAATTACTTGATGCCAAAATGTCCCTAGCAAGAATCTGATGTCATGACAGTTTCACAAAAAACTAACAAGGCCATAATAAGGTGTTTGTCTGGGCCATACAGCAAAATACTTAGCAAAAAAGCCTTGACAATCTCTTGCTATGGGACCACATGGCTTTTCTTAAGGGATACCTTTGATCTTGCAAGGTCACTTTTAACCAGGTTCATATTTTGTGGTGTACATTAAGTGCTGCTGTAGACAGACAGTCTAGCCGCAGGATCATCTGCAATGTGTAGTCACTACATAGTTTTAACTGCTACCATCCAAGATTAAACAGTAGAAGAATTTTATGTCCAATAAATCTATAACTATGCTGAATTGTTTTGTCAAAAATAATAATGCTGCTTCTCTTTTTACAAGTGTTTGAATAGAATTGTGCTGAAGCAGCATTTTCATGTGGTTCTAACACATAACTTACTGAAGATATCTGAACAGAGGTTCTTAGGAAATGAGGACCAAAGGAGAATTAAACCTATCATAATTTTTTTTTAATGTGGTGCCTGTTTACATACTCAGTGTCTTCGTCATGACATCCTGTTAATCCTGAAAGAAAGCTTTGAAGACCCCTTTCACACTTAACTGCTAAAACACAGATCCAGGCTGCTTATGAACAGAATATTGCCCCTTAGTTGATTTCACATTGCTCTGAACTGATGCTATATGCCCTGCATTTTCCAAAGACAGCTCAGTTTACAGTGCCTGGAGATTATATTCAATTGCCATTTATTATAACCTTTGGTCTGAAGCAAAGTACTAGATGGTTCCAGTTACTGTGTATTTTGCTTTAAACTGCACAGGAACTCCTAATGAGAATTTAGGATATTAGGAAATAGAAGATATACTATTAGGAAATGGAAGATCTATTTCCTAATAGAGCCCTGTTCTTGTAGAGTATTTTAGTTTCCCAACCCTGAAACAGAAAGTTCCTTTGAAATTGAATTCTGCTAGCAACTGAATATTTATAGGTTGCCGTATTTGTGGTGCTGGATCCAACAATACGTCAGAAGAAAAAACGGATGGTCACAGCTTTTCAACACTTACCCCGTTCTCTAAGCAGTGCTAGGTTTGCCAACTCCAGCTTGGGAAATTCCTGGCAATTTGGGAGCAGTGACTGAGGAAGGCAGTTGTGGGAGGGAAGGGATGGAACTCGGTGGAGATGTGATGTCATAGAAACTACCTTCCAAAGCTGCCATTTCCTCCAGGAAAAGTGTAGTCTGGACTGGAGATCAATCAGTTATAATGCCAGGGGAACTCCAGGCACTACTTAGAGGTGCCTGCTGATCTAGGGAAAGTCACAGGACCACATGGAGTAACAGCTATGCAGCTAAGCAAGGGTGGGGGAGAAGACAAAGGGTCGAGCAATCCATCAGTAGAAGGCACTAACAGTCATAGATCTTTCCTGCAGACCCCTTCCCTGAGCAGTTTTTTCTGGCCCCAGGAAAATATATTCACAAGTGTTGTGGGAGCCACATGGAGTAACAGTCATGCAGGTTGGTATACAGTGAGGAGAAAATGAACTTTTGCTCCCCCCCTTCCTCTTCCATCAGTGGAGCACCACTATCAGGAGAAGGGAGCCATTTCATTCCCTTCCCTCTCTACAACTCACCAACCCATATGGCAATTACTTTCAGCATGGTATAGTGGTTAGAGTGTTGGACTAGGATCTGGGAGACCCAGGTTCAATTTCCCACTCTGCCATGGAAGTTCTCTGGGTGGCCTTGGGCTAGTCACGCATGCTCACAGCCTAGCCAGGATAAAATGGAGGAGAGGGAACGATGGAAGCCATTTTGGATCCCCATTGGGTAGAAAGGCAGTGTATCAATCAATCAATCAATTACTCGATATGGATCCCATGGCTGCAGGAATCAACTTCCCCAGGGTCGGAAGGGGCTGCTGAAAGGGAAAATGTTTAGTTTACCTGGGAAATAAAGAACTTCAGTATGTGCCTCTCTGTCCAGCCCAGGGTCATCCCTGAAGAAACTAGGCCCTTGTACTCCCTTCTTTCCTAGGCTCTTCTACCTGCTGCATGCCTTTCTACAATGAAAATAGCTAGCCTGCAGCAGCCTGACACATACTGTCTGTTCTTGGGGCATGTGGCCAGTATGGTGTAGTACTTTTTTAAAAAGATGCTGGAGAGTGGGCAGCATAGGTCTGAAATAAAATGGAAAGAAAATTAGCACATTAATGTATATGTATAGAAGGGACATTAGGATATTTTGCACAAGAATCCAGGAGCATGTATCTGGTATAATTTTAATTATTTTTTTAAAGACCTTTCTATACACTATGCACTAATGTGATCATTTTATCCAATTGTTAAACAAATAGCACAAAAAAAACCTCCCTACGTGCTAAATTGGCCACACACAAAAAAGGCCTAGGTATGTTTCCAAAGAGTTCTGCAAAAACACACAGCAACTAATTTTTAAGGCTCCAGGGACTGTGCAAACCCCAAGTTGGCTCACAGGGAATGGCTCAGGGAAGTTCTTGTCTAAGGGGGAATTACAGAATTATAAAAACAATTTTTGCTTGACATTTGCCTACAAGCTCTGAAAGCAAGGCAGCTATATTTTCCTTTGGTAAGCTGTCCCTGAGATAAATCTTAGGAAGCTCCATTCATGTGGTCTCTATAAATCGTCCATCCCCTGGCAGTCAACATGTCTGTAGGAGGACTTGAAGCAAAGCTAGAGAGTTACAGGTCACTTAGACTGGGAGGAGCATATATCAAAGAGCTACACAGAACTTTTACTTCAGCTGGCCTCCTTTGGTATGACCACAGAAGTGGAGCTTCTGTGTTCCCTCAGCTTGTGAGCTTCAGTGAGCTATATATTTTCCTGGAAACTTTAGAAAACAGCCTTTGAGGACTATGCACACTATCTTCTCATGCTGAGGACCTAAACTTTAAAAAACTAAAGGACAGTGAGTATTCAACAACAAATAAAAGCACTGAAAACTAAAAAAGGGGGGGGGGAGAAGGGACAAAACTAAAAAAGGGGGATGGACAACATTTTAATACCTGTTAATGCCCAATACACTTGAGAGTTTTGTATACTGGTACAGAACACTTTAAGAAATAATCTATATTAAACATCAAGGTTCTAATTCTATGCCTAGTTGCTTATATATTCCTCGGAGGCAGAGATCTGTCCCTTTTTTTGTCTGTGATAAAAATCTTATGTTGCTGCAGCACCATATAAATTGATTGCAGTGTACAAATAGTAATCATCTCTCATTTCCTCTGAGATTAATTTGAACTCTGTAGTTATACACTATAGTGGGATTGTACCCCTAATTATCTACTGAAGATTGCTCTCCTTATTTGTGGATTTTTACGAACACTGGCATCAGACTGCTTTGAATAGCTAACTGCCGTCAGTGCTTACTGTTTATGGTAATCACCTACCTCAATTCACTTATATATGTGAGCACAACAGTATGGAAATTATCAAAATCAGAGTAAGCAGTGCATTTCAACAGCTAGTAATCCTTAGCAGTTTCTATGAATTGTTCAAGTCAGTTGTTTTATGCAGAGCCGCTTCATTGCACAAGCAACCGAAGGGACTGCTAGCGGTGTCAAACAAGCAAGGGATGTGGAAGGTTGCAGGTATGGCCCATCTGTGGGCACCTTCTGTGCCATTGCTATTGCTACTGGGGACCAAGGTTGGTTGCAGAACCACTTCAGCCTGCTGTATGGATCTGCATGGCCAACAGCAACAGGAGCAAAATGCGCACACTTCCTCTTATGCCACTGCCATCCAAAGTGAGTTACAGAGGTTCTTCCACTCCACAATTGATGGATAGTGATGGATAGAGGAGGTTTCAATGTTAGATGGGTCCAGGGTAGGAAACAGTAGCACGAAAGAAGTTATGTGCCTCTTCTTGTGTCACCAGGATCCATCCAAGCTGGGACAATGAAACTTGGGCGGCACAAGAGAAGCATGGACCTCCTCTGCTGCTGCTTGTCAAGGATCCATACAAGCAGAGGGGCTTCCTCTGGACCCTCCCTTGGAGCCTTCTAGGGCAGCAGGGAGGAGCGTGAAATGGCAGTTCAGTAGTTTGAGCAGGCCCAGGTTTTCCTTGTACTGGAATTTTATGGTATCAATTTAGTTCAAAACTTGGTTGAATACCCAATTCATAGCCCTAATTTTACGGCACTGGGCATCTCATCCTTCAGGCTGGTAGACGGATAATAATGTTATCATTCTAAAGCATATAAATAGGCTTTCTTGGTACATCTATGCTAAAGCTTGTTATCTCACTAGTTCAGTGTGTCACAGCTGCCCACATAGATTTGTAGGAAAATACAAATGCCAAACATATCTCTATCTGTTTACATCTAATACACTGACAGAAATAAGCAAGCCTTTTTAAAGGTAAAACAAAACTCGTTTCTTGTACTTCATTCTTTTCTTTTAAAATCTTTTTTCTTTGTTTCTAGGTTTTCATGTGTTGCTGTTGTTGTTTTTCACCTTCCTTTGTCTCCATATTATCTGGGTACCATTGAGACATTCCATCTGTGTATCAATGATATCTTTAATCATCATTCTTTACACTCTCAGTCATAAACAGCCATGGTATCATAACAGAAGCCAAAGCATCCATCTTTTATGGGTCACTGCCCTCTCATAGTAAGCTGACCTTAAAACACCACATCCAGCACACACTGAGCAATGCTCATAATGCAGGACTGCAACTGGCAAAGCGTGCAATCTGCAGTGTTATTAGAGAGTTCAAATTGTGGGGGAACCTGCAGCCAATGAAGACAAACATCAGTGGAGCAGTTTCTTCCCACTGCTATAATGACATTCCAAGCTATAGGGAAAGCCATTTGATGTCATTCATGATTTTAAACAAGCATCTCCTGGCAGAAATTATCCCTAGTTCTCCCCCTCCCCTCCCCTTTCTCACTAGTGCGGATGTTTCCTTTGCCTGTAAATGAATCCGCTGCCTATGCATTCTTCAGAAATGTCAGTCTTTCATTATTTCACTTTAGGAATAAATTGCTGCTGGCTCGGTCATATGAGCAAACAACTGGGTTAAGCAGTGGGACTGCCATACAGGCCACTAGCACTGGTATTTTTGCATGAGACCCCATGGGCAGCCTACACCAAGATCAACAGTGAAACTTAGCTGATGAGCTACTACTATTTTGCCCATTTAATTAACATAACTGGACATTTTGGGGATCAGCAGTATAGGAATTGTGAAAAATCCTCTCTCTGTAGCTGGGCCTTCCAACAGACTTACAAAACAAAAAAAAAAGCTCTGATATTGCCAACTCCAAATGTTCAGAAAACAATGTGCAGGTCCTTGGATTTGCCTTTTGCTTTTTGAACTTTCAGGATGCATTGCCATTACATCTCTAGCCTCTTCAGTACAACAGAAGGGTTACAGCCATTTTTTTAAAGGTGATTTTCTTTCAAATTAATATTGCTGGACAGCAGTTTGCAACCCCAGCCAGAATGAAGAGACAGACACAGGCTTGGAATTAAAGGGCCGTTTATTAAAATGACCATAACGTAAACAAGGCAAGGGCCAACTAAGCGGTACAGGTCAAGCCACGGGATCAGCCCACTGACCACTGCCTTGACCTGCCTGGGTGAGCCCCAACGCCCCGAGTGTAGGCCATCCCTTGGATGGCTACAACCTGGCCAGCCAGGCAATGGATCCCCCCATCAAGCACCTAACGCCCCAGCCGTACAGCACGAGGGAAGGCCTTGTACTTGGGGATCCCCGCAGGCATCTGCCAGTGCTATGGTAGCCGTCAACAAGCATACCGCACTAAATGGCAGACCCTGTTCCCCACCCCTGGGGAAGCGCCACTGGGTGCTCACCGGCCCACACCCTATTCCCAAAATCTCCTGCCGATGACAGAACTGCCCAGCACCACCACAAAATGCCTCACACACTGCCATTAGTGCAAGGTAGGCGAAAAAACCCCTTTTCCCGCAGCCAATCTGGGGAAAAGGGTAAAAAATTCCTACCCGGCTCTGTAACAGCAGCCAGCTAGTCCTGCACTAAAAACAGGGAGAGGTGGGTGGGCCGAGCGCTTTATGAACTGCGGCCAGGGAAAGCGGAGCCGCTTAAAGACGGCACTTGGCTCCGCCCCCTGGCCAAAGCCCTGGATGCCCGGGAGGGAGTCTGGCTTCGTTCCTCCAGGCGGGGCCGCAAAAGCGACTCCCTGCTCAAGCTGCTACGCAGCAGCAGGGTGAGTCGTATGGCAACCCCAGCCAGAATGAAGAGACAGACACAGGCTTGGAATTAACGGGCCGTTTATTAAAATGACCATAATGTAAACAAGGCAAGGGCCAACTAAGCGGTACAGGTCAAGCCACGGGATCAGCCCACTGACCACCACCTTGACCTGCCTGGGCGAGCCCCAACGCCCCGAGTGTAGGCCATCCCTTGGATGGCTGCAGCCTGGCCAGCCAGGCAATGGATCCCCCCATCAAGCACCTAATGCCCCAGCCATACAGCATGAGGGAAGGCCTTGTACTTGGGGATCCCCGCAGGCATCTGCCAATGCTATGGTAGCCGTCAACAAGTATACCACACTAAATGGCAGACCCTGTTCCCCACCCCTGGAGAAGCGCCACTGGGTGCTCACCGGCATCTCTAGCCTCTTCAGTACAACAGAAGGGTTACAGCCATTTTTTTTAAAAGGTGATTTTCTTTCAAATTAATATTGCTGGACAGCAGTTTGTTCTGTCCCTCAATAAATACTGGTTAAATGGGAGACTTCAAGCCATAGCTTCACCAACCCATTCCTTTCCCTGGAGTTCTGTTTCTTATAGCTGGGGGTACAGAAGGGACGAAGGCCCAGGAGAGGCTGAATTTTAAAGGGACCAAACAAATACAAGATGATATTGACAACTTGAGTCATATCAGCAAATACAGAAAAAAGCGCCCATTAGACCATTTGTCCAGGAGGACAGCAGGAAACCTCTCTACTGATGTATAACCCTTCCCTCACCTTCCGCGCACATCTTTTCTACATTCCAATACAACCAGCTACAGATAGGTTGTGTTAGTTGCATGGAAATGGAAATGACAAGTTCTAAACATGGCTGGTACCTAGTTGATCACAAGTCTGTTCTAATGTATAGCCAAGCCATTAATCGATCAAATGCACCTGTTCATTTAAGTGCTAAATAAAATTGAGGAATTGAGCTGAAATTGAGGAATGAGATCTCTTTATCTTTAACTAAACAATAAAGCTCTCATCGGCCGAGTTTCTATGCACGGATCTGGGAATTAAGTTCTTAACACAAAACTCCCCAGAGCACATCTGGTTGAGGACCTTGTAACTTTTGATTAGTCCTTGAAATAATGTTTCTGAAACATATTGGAGAATGTTGTGCCCTAGTGTTCCTTATCAGCTTATGTCTTTTATCTTGTGCTGCCATACAGACTCCATGACTTCTCTAACACATGTTTTGCCATCTTTATTATAGGACTTCCAAAGAAGCAGATGAAGGAATCTTGAGTAATGTCACACAGTAAGCGTTAAGACAACTTGAATGGAAAGAAATAAAAAATGGCCGTTCCCATTTGAAAAAGATTTCTTGTGCACAGAATCACAGTAGCCTGCAGCCATGTCAAAAAAAGGGCGCAGCAAGGCTGAAAAGCCTGAGGCACTAATTATGTCCTTACAAGCTGCCAATGAAGATCTCAGGACCAAACTAACAGACATTCAAATTGAGCTTCATCAGGAGAAATCTAAGGTGAGTGAAAAATTGATAGTAAAGGGGCAGATGATTTTTTTAAAATAATCACACGACAAATAATTAATGAAAGATGCTTTTCATCCCTTTTTCTAGGGTAGATTGATCATGTTTATTCACATGGTTTATTCCGGTCTTATACCAGAGTAAATTTTAAAGCATGTTTGGCTTATGCATTACAGGTATGCTAGTCTTTTCCTTCCAGACAATATTCCAGGTATCCATATTCTTACTTCACTGTGCAGCTCAGAGTTCCCTAATTTTATTGAGCCTTGCAGGCACTTCTGAGAAAGGATTGTTTTGCAGTTTTGAAAGGAAGTGTTTTCTTCTTGTATAGCTACAGGAAGAGGGTTCCAAGCCTGGATATAACAAGCTGAGGCCAACTGAAAGTTTATAGCTGTAATGTCCCTGCTTGGGATGAAGTTAGCACTTTGGTAGTCAATCAGTTCCCTGTCCACCCCCCACCCCCACACACCCCACCATTAATTTCAAAACATGTTGGATTTCAACCACAAGAAACAAGGGGATACCCCTGGGTACTATGTTGTGGATTGTTGCTTTAGCTGAATATAGGCTTCATCTGAGCAGGAGACTGATAATAGTTTTTGAAACTAGAAAAACCTGAATTGGTAGAAAGAAAAGGGAAATTATATGCATCACAAGCAGCAATCCAACTTGCAAACCATATTCAGATCTCTGAAAAAAATTATTAGGAGTCCTTGGTGTGCACTACTGGTCAGGCGCCGTCCGCTGGAGTCTTACTGCCACTGATCCGTGGAGGTCCCATCTAGGGCGCCAGAAACGGTCGTGCCAAAGTCAGCTCCCCTGTGTGTTTGCCAGTCACCACACAGAGGCTGGAATACGCAGAATGATACAAAAGCTTCATTGCAATAAAGGAGAGGAACAGAGCTCTCCAAAGCACGTCACCATGCTCCTCTGACTTGGGTCAGAATACTCAGAGCTTTTATAATGCTACTACAGCCAGGCATATATGTCTTCTTAGGCTGGGCATCATGCTCCAAACTCGTGACTTCCCCTTCAGCTATGCATACCACCTCGTGTACAGCCTGTGGATTTTGTCATGTCTTGTTGCAGAGTCTATTACCTTCGTAAACTGTTAGCTAAAACAAGGCTTTTGTTACTACATATTACTGTTAGCTAGGTTGCAAAGCAAAGCTTGTTGCTGTCACATACCATTAGTTATTGTTACAGGGGTAACTGTAATTATTGCTAGACAGGGTGACTGCTGCTACACAGTATCGACTAGTGGGTGATGGGCTATCAAGTCTATCACTAGCTACCCTTTCCTGCCACCATTCAGAGCGGCCACCTCTCATGTCCCGCTGCCTCTTGGAGCAGCCTTTACATAAGCATCATGATAAGCAAATACTCAGATAAAACATGATGCACAGTGCCTTTACAAGGCGCTTGTCATCCAGATAGTTACTAATTAGCCTGTGAATATCCCTTTCACTTTCCCATGTCCCGCCCCCCCTCCACTCAGTCGCCCACTGCAAATACGTATTTGTTGCATTCACGCTTAGCCTTTTAAAGTGTAGATTTTAGAAGTATTGGTTAAACTTGCAAAGTATATAAGAGCCAAAAGAAAGTTTCTTAGTATTCTAGACAATGATATGTTTACTTTTAACCTAGTTTCCATATGATACAGAATGAGATGAGAATGAAGTGGTAAAAGGGATTGTGCTACTTGAGATGACAGAGATAACATTAGGATTCTCCCCATGTGATTAATTCCCTACAAGAACAAATGGGAGTGGGTTGGTTGAGAATCAGTTTTCCTTAGTTTTTTTTTTACATTTGAAAATAGTAACTCCATTTGTAGTTAAAGTCCTTTCTACCACCTTGGGTTTTGACCAGTTTGTTTTGGTTATGTGTGTAGGCAATAACCCTACAAATGCCTTATTTTATAATCTTGTTTATTTCAATTGTAATGAGCACCTTGGATTTGCTATTCTGAATTTGCAGCCACCCAGCCACAATAGCAAGTTCATAAGGTTCTTGCTGGGGAAGAGGGTTCCCCCCGCCCCCCGATATCTGTCCAGCAAGCTGTAATTGATGACATTGAATCCAACACTTTGATTCTTTCGCCAATAAGCATTGCCTCTGGCACAACAAATCTAAGTTGCCACTAGATTCCAGAACTAAGCAGCAGTACTGTAGCTTTCATGAAGTCTCCTCATTAAATGGTTCTGGGTTGTCCATACATCATGGTTACAATTAACCTCAGAGGACAATCAACCGGTTCCATGAGAGTCAGTTTCTTTAATTGTGGGGAAGTTGGGATGAAAGACAGGTTTGTAGACTACATTATTATCTGACAGGCTTGTATGCTCCAGAGGGTTCTTCCTGGCAACCTCCAGTGAGATTTACAGCCATTAATTTGCAGCATTTTTTAACAAGAGAAAAGAATTTCTGAATGAGATTAAAACAAGGCTGTGCTTGACTGCAGCCCAGTCAACGGGTTATTCATGGAATGCCCATTTGAATGCATGGGGCTTATGCATGTGTAGCTGCGAGGGGCATTCCTGCTTTCGTTTCCAAATAATCTTTTTAGCACTATATTTTACAGCCTTAAAATATAGCCCTTCCCCCCTCCCCATCTTCGGAATTGATGTTTTAGATTCAGACAAAAATCAGGTGATCATTTTCCTTAACAGCCACGGGCTGGTTGCCAAAACCTGGAAGATAAGAGGGTTTGCCTGCCCTGACAATTGCCTCATCACCCTCTTTAGTTGTCTGCCTCTTGTGGTTTACTGCAGCTATTTAGGCTGCATTGTTAACAAGGAAGAGCCAAAAATGTTTTCAATGCAAGCATAAGAGGGCGGCATTTCAGAGCAAGGAAATGTTAAGAGAAATATAGCAAGGTCTGCAGCATTTCTTTGGGTTCCCTTTGAAAAGAGAGAAAGAGAGAGCTCTTTGTTTTTATGGCCTGAAACACAGGTTGGCTGATCCAGGTTTTCTGATTTCTATTACTAACAACTCTGTAGTCTACGAAATATTTTCAAGGCAAATATTACACAGAGCAAAAAGCAGAACAGCAGACTCCCCACCAAAGTCACTTGGTAAGGATTGCAGTGGTGAAGGCAGCATCTCGTGAGACACCCCCTGCCCCTGCCCGTCAGAAAACCTAATTCTGGAGAATCACTCAAGTTTAAAGTGGGAAGGAAGCTGGTATTGACCAGGAGAGTTTTCCTAGTCTGCATAAAAGTTAAAAATACTTCCTGGAGGAGAGTTGGAGAAACACAGCCCTAAGGTGGGTGAATAACAAGATTAAAGAGAGGGCAGGAATCTTCCTGTACAGTCACTAAAATAAGGGGAGGAACTAGATGGGGCAGTCCATTGTCTTGGAGACTGGAATTATTCATTAGAGTCATATTAGTCAGGGAGGAGGCTCCAATGTCCTTGAGGAGAATGGCCCTCCAGTTTAATCAGGTGGGTTCCACTGCTGGTGGGTGCCAGTGCAACTGTTGTTAGCTTAACTTTAGCAGGACACAGACTCCATTTTCTAGGCCTAAGCCCATGTTAGGACCAAAGTTAAGGCCCAGATACCCTCCCCCTTAAGGCAGGGATCTGGGGGCTACACTGATGGATAATCCTTGTCCCTTTAATTGAGGTATAATGAGCTCTTATTTACCAGGTGGTTGTTCTTTACCTCCATGCCCTGAAAAGCTTCAGCTGCCCATTTACACACATTAAGCCTCTTTTAAAGGGACAGAACATTTTTCTCCAGGCCTGTGAACAACCCTAGAAAAGTATAATATGCATTGTTGGTACTGTAATATGAAAAAGAATAATAGAATACTCCCCCCCCCCCCCAAAATCTGGTTGGGGCAAATTTTGCCTTGTAATGTTAGTAAGAAAATCCTTTTGAAGAAGATGAAATTTGTCTACTGGTCTCTGGTTGTGACTCACAGAGACATATGGAACTTTTCACCAAATCACTCATAGATTAAAGGAGATAAGTGTGCCTTAGTATGAACTATGATCATATCCTTTCCCTTTGGTTAGTAGGAGTACATTGTATGTACACAGTGCCTAAACAAGAAAATTATATGCCAAGAAAAACTGGATTCTGTGGTTTGCATAATTTACGTAAATGAAGAAATTTTGCATTAAAGGTACCGATGCCGCATGGTCAACCACTATGCTCCTCTCCTTTTGAAATTTCACCAGGCACTGCCTTTCCTGTGCTCAAAGTGGATGGCAAATCTTAATCAACACAATAAAAACAGACCAATATACACATAGAAACTACTAATAAATCACAATAAATTACTATTTTAAACAGCCTAATAAAACATCTTATCAGTCAAATTCGTTCAGAAGCCTGCCATCCAGATCATTATGTTTTTTTGAAAAAAAAAGGTCTTACAAGCCTCTATAAACCCCTCGGCTGAGATTCTCTAGAGGCTGGATTTTACACTCAGTAGCAAATTTCATGCTTGACAGTATGATTACACAATTGCAACATCCACACTGTCTTGAATATATCCAGCATAGAAGATATGTGCTATCCCTACATGGATAGCACATTTACAATTGTGTAGAAAATTGTTGATGCATGCACCATCCTCTGTGACCAATGTGAAGTTGTGATAATTTATAGCTTTTCAACATGGTATGCGCATGTGATTAATTAGAAATGGGACGAGGTCATGGCTCAGTGATAGAGCATCTGTTTTGTATGCAAAAGTTCCCAAGTTCAGTCCCCAACATCTCTAGATAAATAGGATCAGATTATATGTGATGTTAAAGACCCCCGCATGAGAGTCTGGAGAGCTGCTGCCAGTTAGAGTAGAAAATACTGACCTTGACAGACCGGTGGTCTGACTCAGAGTAAGAGAGTCTCATGTGTTCATGTGTGACGGCATAGGGATAGTTTTGCTACACTGAAATTTCATCCGTGTAAAAAAAATTATCATGTGTAAAGTGGCCCTGAGACTGTGGAGATCCTCTCTGTACATATAGAAGTAATTTTAATGTAATTGAAATTCTGCAGTCCCCGTGATCTTTGCATTTAATAGGGAAACTGGTGGGTGTGTGTGTGGATGAGAGGAGGTCTGGTACCTAAAAGCTTTCACTGTGCCTCTGGTAGATTAGGTTTTGTGCTTACTGGTCTCAGGCATAATAACATCAATATGCTGAAATCTCCAGAAAGCAGGAGTCAAATGCCATAAAAGAGTGTGTATCATATCACAATATTCTTCAAAAACAGCCCACATAATGGAGGGAAGAGGCATTGTGAAGTTAGAATGTTTAGCTTCATTTTGTGAATCTCCGTTTCCAGAATCAGGATAGCACTGAAAGCTATACATTGCCTTTCAAAATACATCAGTTCTAGATGAATAACTACATGTTACCTTATTCTATGGTAAGCTAACAAAGAAGTGGTACAAATTTCGATTCCAGTAGTATCTTCAAAGAAGTGGTGTGGTTCCTATATAATGGCCTGTTATACTTCATCATTACAAGATCTAGTCTGAGGGATTTAAGGGTCCATGCACTCTTGCCAGGAATTTAGAATCTGCCTTCTTAGCTAAAGCTAAGTTTTAAAACTGGATGCTCAACTCTGAGCCACATTTGCGAACAAGCTCGTGGTCTTCAACAACTACAAGAATCTTATTAGGCATCTCTCTCTTTTATTTTCTTGTTCCTTAGGTAAATAGACTTGAAAGGGAGAAAACCCAAGAAACGAAGCGGATCCGGGAGCTGGAGCAGCGTAAGCAGACAGTGCAGATCACTGAACTGAAAGCTAAGCTCCATGAGGAGAAGATGAAGGAGTTGCAAGCTGTGCGGGAAAATCTTATCAAACAGCATGAGCAGGAAATGTCACGGACAATGAAAATTAGAGACAGTGAAATCCAGCGGCTTAAATCAGCACTGTATGCATTGCGGGAAGGGAGCAGTGACAAAGTACGGACAGCACTGACTATTGAGGCTCGTGAAGAGGCCAGAAAACAATTTGACACTGAGCGCCTTAAGCTTTTGCAGGAAATCACCGAACTAAAGTCAGCCAAAAAACAGGTTGATGAAGCTCTTAACAACATGATCCAGGCTGATAAGATCAAAGCTGGTGATCTTCGAAGTGAGCACCAATCCCATCAGGAAGCTATCTCTAAGATCAAATGGGAGAGTGAAAGGGATATTCGCAGGCTGGTTAGTAACCTATCTGGATGACAAGCGCCTTATAAAGGCACTGTGCATAATGTTTTATCTGAGCATTTGCTTATCATGATGCTTATGTAAAGGCTGCATCATTTTCCGGTGCAATATGGAAGCCCTACCAGCATGGCTTGTGATGCACCCTCCCTTTACACACAGATACATACAATGTTGATCAAAATCATTAGGAATACAGAGTTCTTTTTTAGTTTATCAGAACTGACTGGCAAAATTAACTGATGAAAATTGCACAATACTAAGTAATCTCTCATGTTGCTAAAGCATAGGAATGGGGCTGTGTGATTGAGGTCCAGAAACTGGCAAAAAGGGTCAGATTTATGCTGATTCAGCATAATCCAGCTTCACTGGTTACCCAGGATGAACCCTGGACCTGATCCTGGAGACTGAACTCTACTCAGCTGGATTATTCAACTAGTAGCAACTGCAAGCAGCTGCTACAGGGAGCCACAGCAATGAGCGAGAGGGCAGTCAGTGGCTCAAATAGAGCCAGAGCCAAACTCCATGCCGCTGCAGGAGAGCAGCATGAAGCTGGCTGGGTGGGGGAGAAGATAGCAAGCAGAGTAGATTCCCATCCTATTCTGCTCCCCAAGCTCCAAAAGAGCTGTTTGAGCTGCTGCCACCAGCCTTTTAAATTATGCATCTCAAGGGGACAGTCAGGAGGAGTAGTCCCTTGCAAATTTAATGGAGTTAACTTTAAAAATATCCCCCTCTATCCCCGGAATATTTTCCCAGTAGGGAATAATGGCCAGATAAATCCGGGGTTCTATAACCCAGATCTGAGAATCTGACCCAAATTTCAGAGATACTGGATTTTTTTGATATCCCTGAAAACTGGATATGGATTACCCAGATTTTGGGGGGGTGCACACCTCAATTTATGAATAAATATAGGGCCTGGTGTACACAAGCCATTTTTGCCTCATGTATAATACTTGGGTTCACAACTGCCTGGCAGGGGGAAATGCTGTGGAACAAGACAGGGAGCCATTTCTGCTATTATGGCAACTGGAAAAAATATGATAATGATTTTGGAAATGACTATAACTGTCCTTGTACCATTTCTCTGATTCTTGCTAATATTTTAAGCATGAAGAGAAGGTTTCAAAGCTGAAACAAGAAGCATGCTTTATGAGCTTTCTCATCCCACCATGAAATAATCTTTTTTAAAAAATGCAGTAATTCCTTTTTTAAAAAAATTAAATTTTATTAGTGCAAAAATATTTTTAAAATAAAAAAGCAAACAGGAAACTGAAAAAAGAAAGAAAGAAAACAGTGCTGGCTACAAAAACACTATTGACTATTCTATACATAGGATCTATTAAAAATTTCCAAATATTTAAAATAAATCCATGTGCAGTTGCCTTCTATATGTGATATTTTCGAATGGATTTTTTTCACAATACTTTTTATCTTATTGATAAGTTTAAAATCCTATTAGAAAGGGAAGAGAAAAAATGAAGAAACAAAAAAGAACGAAAGAGGGAGAAAAAGAAAAAGGGGGAAAAGAAAAAGAGCAAGAAAGAGAACAGAAATTAAAGAAAAAGAACAAAGAAAAATAATACATGTATAAGAAATCATTTTCAGTTTTCTCTACAACACCTTTCATATCTTTACAAACATTATACTTGTGGTTTTAATACCTCCAAAATTTACCTTTTTAGTATTGTCTCCCTTTTATTTAATTTTCCCAAATTTATCTTCTTAGAAATCAAATCCACAAATCATGAAGTTTAAACAGGTATTTTGTCTGGAACAAAAACAGCATCCTAGGTAAAACATTCATCTTGATCACTGATATCCTCCCCAACAAGGACAACTGTACTTTATCCCATCTTAAAAGTGACATGTTCAAATGTTGATAAGTTTATAAAGTCTTCAATGCAGTGAATTACAGGAGGTGAGCTTTTGTCTTTCCAGTGTTGAAATATATGTCTTTTAGCAACTGTAAGTGCTCGGAGGATCTGTTTCCATTGACCATCAGTCAGATTCCAAGAGACAGGCAAATAATTTAACATCCTCAAAAACAAATGAATTTTCTAACACAAAATTAATATTAAAAGGGCCAAATAACTAAACATGACTAAAGCATATGCTTAAAAGATGCATTTTGTGATTTATACTACCAACAGTAAGACACTGTGCTTAAACTTTTAGTAAAAAGATGCTGTGGTGTCCAATATACTCTAAACATAATATTTTGCTGAATAAGTCGCAACTTAAGATCCATAGTAGCAACAGCTAGCTTAAGGCCTTATTCCATTGCATTAGCAAAACTGGACACTTCAGATCATTATTCCATTCATCTCTGGTTTATTAACCAGCCTCAAATATTTATATACAAATATTGTAGATTTTGCTTTCTGTATTGATTCAATAAGAATCTCCAAAAGCAGGGGAGCTTCTTAAGCGCTCAAAGCTGTTAGGTCATATTCGGACACCAACAAATATTGCAATTCTAAATATTCAGCCGAAGTTGACAAATCATATTTAGACCTTAGTTGCAAAAATGACACGAGAACTTGTCATTGTTACCTATCAAGTGATTTAAAGTAAAAATTCCCTTATCTGTCCAAGCCTTCCATAAGAAAAATTTCTTCCAAATTTTTAAATCTGGATTTGACCTTAATGTTAGTTTAGCATGTGAGAATGATCAATTGATATTGTCGCAATATTATGTACCGTATTTCTCTAGCTGCAGAAATTGTTGAAGGAAAAAATCCATTTTAATATAAGCAGACCCTAATGCATCCCACTTTAAAAATGGGTTAAAAAAAAGGTCTCCAAAAGAGCCCAAGATGGATACTCCAAGTAAGGTAAGGGATCCCAATAATTTGTACATGCTAACAAACATGCCTGATGATAAGTACTAAGGTCCGGAAGATCCTCCTTCATTAATTGAAAGTTGCATGCTCTTAGATGGTGCTGAACCCCACATAAATTTCTGAGACAAAGTATTAACTTTATGAATATATCTACAAGGTATATAAAAATATAATCTGAGGTATAATATTCATTTTGAGTGTATTTACTTTACCCCATAATGACAGGTTTAGGGTTGCCCAGGGCTTTTTTTCTGGGAATAGAGGTGGTGGAACTCAGTGGGTTGCCCTCGGAGAAAATGGTCACATGGCTGGTGGCCCCGCCCCCTGATCTCCAGACAGAGGGGAGTTGAGATTGCCCTCTGCGCCACTTAGCGGCACGGAGGGCAATCTGAACTCCCTTCTGTCTGGAGATCAGGGGGCGGGGCCACCAGCCATGTGACCATTTTCAAGAGGTTCCGGAACTCCGTTCCACCGCGTTCCTGCTGAAAAAAAGCCCTGGGGTTGCCCATCCAAATCTGAGATATAGCCAAGATCAATTTATTAAAATACAATGAAATGTCCTTATTATTCCTTGGAATCAATATTCTAAGATAATTAATAGCATCTGGACACTACAGAAGACGTCCCTCAGCAATTAAACTCCGTGATATATTGTCTCCCAGTGGCATCAGTTCTGATTTTGTCCAATTAATTGAATAACCAGACAGATAAACCAAAAATGAAAGGAGAAAGAGGACATCCTTGCCTAGTACCTCTTTCAAGAGGAAATGGTACAGAAAAAATACCATTGGTCAGTACTCTAGATTTAGGGGATGAATACAGAATTCTAATCCATTTAAAAAATCCATGAGGAAGCCAAATGGGCAGCCCAATCCAAAGGGTTGGCCCTGCGCCTGCACCCATGTGCTCACATAAGCAGCAGCATCACTCATTAGTTCCCTGACAACATTGGCAGGAGAGATACGCCGGCGGCCAAGGTCCACAAGGTTTGGCGCAGCCACCACTGAAAGTGCCCATACGACCATTCCCCTGACAACCCCACCGGCACCCACCAATGGCAGTGCTGCCTCCCTGACATGTGTGTGAGGGGCAAGGAACGGCACAGCCAGTGGACAGACCACAATCACCACTGCCTGGTGACACCACCCCCACCTCAGAATGGGAGAACAGGACAAGGAGATCCCTATGATCAGGTTTGCTGCAGTCCAGCAGAGGCGTTTGCCTCGAAAGGAGCCCTGCCCTGTTGAGAGGGGACACCAACAGTGCAAACAGGGTGCCCTCCCACCTGTGTGCCCAACCTCCATTTCCAACAAGAGCCAGGCTGGCGGCTCAAGCATCACTCTATTGCACCACTCAGGACTGGGCTGTAAATCAATGTAGAGAAAATAAATTTCCAATATATTTTGCCAAATGCTTTTTCAGCATCAAGTGAAAGAATAGCAACTTGATCTTTCTGTTTCTCTTTCTATTTAATGCAATCAGATCAATGACCAAGATCTTGTTATCAGATCCTTGCCTACCTTGTATAAATCCTACCTGGTCTATATGTACCAAGGTTCTAATAACCTTTTGAAGTCTGTTAGCAAGAATGGCAGTTAATATCTTAGTGTCCACATTCATCAAAGAAATAGGTCGAAAATTTGCACATTGCGTGTGGTCTTTGTGTGGCTTTGGAATTACAGTAATATAAGCATTCTGTAATGATTCTGGAAATACATCAGATTCAAAAATATCATTGTAAAAATTGATATAATTTTGGAATTAAAAAATCTGAAAAGGTTTTATACCATTTGATAGGGAACCAGTCCAGGCCTGGAGATTTACTAGTGCTCATACTCATTTTCACAGTCCATATGCAAAGGCTCAGCAAGTAGCTGTTTCCTCTTCTGATGATTCTTACTATACAATTTAGAGTAAATCTCTTGAAACAGTAAATTTATTTTAGTTGATGTAGTATATATTACATTCTCCTCACCCTCAATCATAGGAATATAATTCTTGTTCTTTCACTCAGGTGATGGGACAATAATCTGCCAGCTCACCCTCCTCACTCCCAATATGACTGGTGCAAGCACACCAGTGCATCTTCTGCTTTAATTGACAATATATTATTCAACTTATATTTAACCTTTTGCAATTCTCAATAGAGATCTGGTTTGGGAGATGTAGCAAACTGAGTTAACAAATATTTCAACATTTTTCATGTTAATTTCTTCCCTTTCTCTGAGCTTCTTCTTTTGAGGTGCATATGCAATAATCTTTTCTCCAATAAAAGCTTTATAAGTTTCCCATTCAATAGCACAAGTATTCGCAGTTCCTTATATTAAATATACTCTGCATGCTCAGCTATTTAAAAGTTTCATCATTGAGCAAAGAGACATTAAGACGCGATAAGCTTGGTGATCTAACCCTATCAGGAAAGTGGAAACTGGAGAACTAATGAAATAGAAGCATGATCGGAAATAACAATTAATAACAACAACAACAACAACAACAACATTCAATTTCTATACCACCCTTTGGGACAACTTAGCGCCCACAGAGTGGTTTACAAAGTGTGTTATTATTATCCTCAAAACAATCACTCTGTGAGGTCGGTGGGGCTAAGAGAGGTCTGAAAGAGCTGTGACTGATGCAAAGTCATCCAGCTGGTTTCAAGAGGAGGAGTGGAGAATCAAACTCAGTTCTCCAGATTAGAGTCCTGCCGCTCTTAACCACTATACCATACTGGCTCTCTATATCTATATCACATGCTTTAATCTGCAGCATCAACACAACTGAAACAAGAAAAAATCAGTTAAGATGTACAGAAGAAATAAAGGTATAGTCTCTGTCCTCTGGGTGTAACATACACCAAGGATCAGTCAAACCTAGTTCAACCATATAGGCTTTAAGTATAGATCTCACCAATGAACGTTCCTTATGTGGGGGTATACTTTGATCTAAAGCTCTATTTAGTATTTCATTAAAATCTCCCCCATTAACAAATAATCACATCTAAGATCTACCAAGTTACTGAAACACTGATGAAACATATCTGGAGAATCTACATTTGGACCATATACATTAATCAAAACCATAACAGCGTCAAAGCTTTTAACTACTAAAATAATTAATAAAGTGAACCTTTGGATGTTATTACTTCTTGAACCTGAAAAGAGACACATTTATGTATAAATATAGCCACACCTTTAGATTGGGTAGATGTCCACAGCTTGTTTTTATCATTTCTCTCTCAGTCATCATTTTTTGTAAAAAGCGACGTCAGCATTAAGATTTAGAGATAATCTTTTTGCATTTGGTAGGATCTCTCATGTTCTTAATATTCCATGATAGCACATTGAACATAATATCCATATCCAACCAATAAAACTCTCCTCCCTTATTGCTGAATAAATGCATGATATCACATATAGAACCTTATTATAAGTAAAATACTTATCAAAAAATAGCAGAAAAGTGCACATGGAAAAATAAATACTAATTTAAACAAAGTAAGTATAGCCATAATTCTATAAATCAGCCAGCAACTGCCCACCACTAAAGGTCCTATCCCATATCAAAAGTGAAGGAAAAAATAGAAAAAAACAAATTTAAAAAATCAAAAAATGAACCATCACCTGCCTCATCTCCTGACAATCAGAATAGCTGTAGATCAGCAGAACTACACAGAATACTGAACAGAGCGTGCTAATCTGTATATGCAAAACCTAATAGGTTGTTCCCTTGTCTGGTAAAAATGCCTGTTGGTTTTTCGTAGTCGGCTATGAAGGATTTACAATGACATGAAAAGTTAACAAGCAAAAAACATTAAAAGGTTTTAAATATAGAAAGTTCAAAGTCCCATGTGTATATCCATTAGTGTGTTCACAATGTTAACCTCTCCACACAGTTGCAAGCAAAAGTCTTCTTATCAATCAGCATTCATTCAACAAAGTATACTGCTTATATGTTAGGTGAGGCCAGTGAGGTGATGGGGGGGGGGGGGTGCTGTCCATCCAAGACAAACATATAGGCAGGGCTTTTTTTCAGCCGGAATGCCCCAGAACGGCATTCCGCCAGCTTTTTAAAATACCCACATGACTGGTGTCACGTGGGTATTTTTAAAATGTCCTATTTTGGCTATTTGGGGCCTCAGTCAGGCCCAAAACAGCCTGAATTGGGCCATTGCCAGGTGGGTGAGGGCCAGAATCAGGCACAAAATGGCTGGGATTGGGCCTCTGCCAGGTGGAGGAACAGTCCTCCGCCTGGCAGCTTCCCGATCCTGGCCATTTGGGCCCCTTTTAGCCATTTTGGGTCCAATTCAGGCCCCAAATGGCCAGGATCAGGCCTGAAACACCCTGCATATGGGGAAATGTTCCAAATGTGTGTTTGTGTGTGAAATTATGAGTTGCTATCTCAAGATGTGGGAGAGGGTCAATATGAATTCATGGGGCAATTGTTGCCAAGTAGGCCCCCTCCCCTGCTTTAAGGCCTGCCATGAACTGTGTTAAAGTTTCCTGCATTGCTGTTTCACTGCTACATCAAAGATTGCTTTACACGTGTGTGCTCTAATACACGTGTCAGTTTCCTGCCTGCGTGTCACTTACCCTTGCTGCTGCTATAGACTGTGTAGTTTACTGACTCCATGTTTGGATAACTGCACAAAGGACCCTCTTTCTGGGCAACCCTGCCCTAACCTGTATCTGGATTTCCCAGTGTGTGTTTGGACTGTGTTACAAGTGTGCCCCGTGCCTGCATTGCCATCTGCCACGGACCGTGCCTGTTCCCTGCTTTGGACTGTGCTTTAAAGTGTTGTTCCCCCTGCCTCCATGGAAGCCTGCCTCATATGGGCCCAAGCCGCTGCTAGCAGCCGGGCGCCTGCCGGGGAAACCTCCAGCGAGCCTGGCTAGGCGCTCCCTGGTCAGTTCCCGCCTGGAGCCTCCCGCGAGCCGGTCGCCGAGCTTGCCCTCGCTACCGGGCAGCCTGCTATCCAGCCCCAGCTATGCCCAGCCGGCATCCATGTTCTCAGGCAGCAAGAAGACCCTGGGAAGAAGACTGCTTTGAGAAGCCATTTCGGCGAAGCGGGCACACCACGTCCGCAGCGAGAGCCCCTCGCCCCGCTCTGCATATCTTAGGAGCCGCCCCGGAGAAGAGCTAAGTGCTGACCATCCCAAGCACTTAGAGAATGCATCTCAAAGAAACCTCCGCATTCCAGAAGCTGATGACATCAGGACAAGCCCTGTCCGCTGGAACATCCTTTCAGCCCACTCGGATTTCCCCCTCCCTCTTTTGTCCCCTCTTCCTGAGGTGTCACTTATCACAATCTGATTACCAAAGTGGCCCATCTAAGCCATTCAGTAGCCCATTAGACCCTTTGTTTTAATCTGTGAGAACCACCAAGTACAGCACCAGCCCCAGGGTACGTTTTGGGGTATTTAAGCTGGTCTCTCAGACCACTCGGTGCTCAGGCCATCCCTATCCAGACTTCCTTGCTGTCCGTCTGTGGTCCCAGTGCTGGCATTGGGCCACCTCGCTGCTGCGTCTCTGCTTCGCTCCAGGATAAGTGAGTATTCCCCCTATCATCGTTGGGAACCAGCTAATGCGAACGTCTCTGTATTTCCTACTCTGTATTTCTTAGACCTTGTATGTTCTTTGTATGATTGTGCAAGCTAGGCTTACGCTACACTCAATACACGTGTTTGGACCTTACTCCTTGTCTGCCTCTTTTTCACTAGAGTGTCTGGGATCGGGACCTCCGTAAACATAGGTTATGATCCTCGCTTAATATTAATAGTTACAGACTGCTGCAGCTAATTCCCCATTATAATAAAGAGCAGTTCTGGTAACAGTTTACTGGTGGAGAATGCGGGCATAACCCAGTTCGTGTGAATGCACGTGAGTCGACACGCGTGTCTTCAGCGAACTGACTTAGAGGAAAATTTTCCAGACCTCTGTGCAAAGAGCGCAATTTAGCTCAGGGAATTAAAAGTGTGAGTGTGTGTGGCTCTAGCGAGCATTTCTATCTTGTGGGTTGGCTTTTTCCCCATTTCCTCCTTCAGCCAGCTTTGGACTACTTGCCTTTTGTGGTGCACCGCGAGGCCCTCCAGCCGTTATAACCGGTGTACTGTGGGTGAGGACCTCTGAACTGGTGAAGTTCCTGGCCACCTTCCGGGCCGCCTAAACGCGTCTATGTGGGTGGGATCCCAGAAGTAGGCTCTATAGATTTATATATATCCTGAAGCAGCACATATAAAATTCTTTTCCGCCCTCCCCCGTCTCTCCTAAGTCCGTCCAAACCCCGTTCCTGCCAGCACTTAGGCTTCAATCCCCGCTCCGGAGGAAACGTGAAGGGATCGTTAGTCCGTTTGGTTGTTCAGTCAGTTTAGCTTTGGGAATCTGAAGCCAGGTTCCTGAAGCCCCGCGGCAGCCGGCCGCACCGTGCTTGAGAGTTTTAAAGTAGACTCTTGGGCGCCTTTCCGCTTGCGAGTTTTAAGTCAGACTCGTGGGCGCACCTCGCTTGGGAGTCAGTGGGACTCTTGGGCACACCTTTGCTTGGGAGTTGTTAGAACTCTTGAGCGCTTTTTCCGCTTGGGAGTACCGTAGTTTTACTCCTGGGCACTTTTGCTTGGGGACTTGCAGAGGCAGTCCTTGAGCGCATTTGGTCTTTTGGTCGAGGCTTGGAGACAGTTTAACCGTTTGTCTCCGAGCACGAGGCCTGGGGACTTTTTGGAGTTTAGTTCTTGGGCAGAGAGCTTGAGAGCATTTGTAGCTTCTGAGCAGAGGCTTGGGAGCATTTCAGTTTCTAAGCAGAGGCTTGGGAGCATTTCTGGTTGCCTAAGCAGAGGCTTGGGAGACCCCTTAATTGCAGTTTCTGGGCAGAGGCTTGGGAACACTTTTTGGTTTTCTGACCGCATAGGCTTGGGAGACCCCTGAGCTTTGGTTTTCCGAGTATAGGCTTGGGAGACCCCTGAGCTTTGGCTTCTGAGCAGAGGCTTGGAAGCACTGAGCGTTTTGGTTCTTGGGCTTAGAGAGCTTGAGAGCACCTTCTGAGCCAGTAAACTTTTCCTGGTCCCGTGGCTTGTAGGCAAGCTTGAAACGGGAATAGGAATTTTCCTTCTCCCCCGGTGGAGAAGAACCGAGTGTGGAACCCTTAAAAATCCCCTTGTGAACCTAAAAGTAGAACCTTAAAACCCCCTGGTAAAAACCCTTGAGGACCTGAGGGAAGGATAAACCTCCCAAAAGGGACATAGAGAGGAAGAAGTTGTTAAAACCCTTGAGCAGCTTTAATCGCCCCACCCCTGGTGTCGCTGATCTACTCTTTAACCTCCCCCGAGATCAGCCTTAAACGAAAGTAAAATGTACCGGGCAAACCCCACCGTGCCCCGCCTGGAGAAGTGGCTAGTTAAGAAGGGAGATTGCCCTTGGGAAGCCGGTTCCTTCAAGGGACCTGACCCGCTCCAGATAGTCAGAAGTGCCTTCCAAGATTTTTGTGAGAAAGAGAAACCCAAGTCGAGCAAGAAGGACAGATATGGAGCTTGGGCACTTTTTACTGCCTTACAGGACAGCGTGTCCCTGATAAATAAATTACATATAGCGCAGGAAAATAGTGAGCAGGAGATAGAGAGGCTCAGATTAGCCCAAGACAAAGAAAGGAAGGAGCTAGAGGAAAAAGCCAAGAGAGAACAGGACGCCCTGCACCTAGAAATCCAGAGTCTCAGGGCCAAACTAGTCGAACAGGAGAGAGACCATGAGGAGAAAGCAGTTGAGTGGCGCGCTGAACGCGTCAATTTCATATTGGAAAAACAAGGATTAACCACTGCCCTTCAGGACGCCCAGCACAAGGCTGAAGCGGCCACCGCTCGTGCCGACATGGCTGAGCATGCAGTAATCGAGGGACAGGAAAGAATCGCTAAGCTAACCCATGCCGCCCAGTTCATGGCAGAGCACAATCACTCCAAGGTAGCTTCTGCGGACCACTCCGCTTGTAAGAGGGAGCTAGAGGCCCTAAAGCAGCACCTGGGGATGCAGCAGGCCGTAATCTCCGCCGTGCATCCCGCAGCCCTCTTGGCCCTCCCCGAAGGTAGTACCGACAGTTGGTCACCTCCTTCGCCCCAGCCCGAGGAAGCTCCACAGCCCCTCCATCCGATAGCTACCAAAGAAATTGTCACCACAGACAATGATGGCAGGAAGACAGACCGAATAGTTAAGGAGACCCGCAATTGGAGGCCCGATGAGCTCCAAGCCATAGCGGACCGCATGGGACCCCTGAACCGAGACTCAGCTATACAATGGTTTGCACACGTGACCATGTCCCAGCCCTCCGCCAGTGGCTCCGATGTAGCTCAGCTGGCCCGCCATTGTGCCAGCCCCGAAATAGTCACCTCTCTTAATGCATACATTTCTAACAGGAGACTAGCCACTCGCAGTCAGTATGGTGCCATGAAAGAGTTGTGTGCATTCCTGTGGCCCACCAAGAGTTTAAAAGCCCTGTATATTGCAGAGTCTCAAAAACCCGGAGAGGATCCAGAGGCATATTTAGCCAGGAAACAGCTCCTAGCCGAACTAGCAGACGAGGTAGATTTAGATTTGAGTGACATGCCGGACTTCGACGACTTAGAATTCAGGAGGGCAGTCATAGATGGACTCAACAGCACCACTCGCCTAGCCCTAGCAGGAGTCGAGCCCGGGAGCATTACATGGGGAGAGCTGGAATCCCGCATCAGGAGCATTGCTGGCCTGTTGCGAGAAACCGGCGCCATCCGCCATGTGAAGTCCCCGGCCTCTCGTAGAAAAGAGAGCGAGCCGATAAGTGCAGTCACCTATGCCAATCATGGCCCCCACTCTCAATACCGACCGCAGGGACGCAGCCCGTACCCGGAGGCAAGGGGAGGGATCCTGAGGGGAAGGAGCAGTAGCTTTACCCGGGGAAGAGGACCAAGGGACTACCGCCCGGGAGTTTCCTTTGCGCCCACCCCGAGTTACAGTTCCTCCTCCCAGCAGGGACCCCACGAGCCCCGATTACAGGAGGCGCCCCTAGCCCCTTCTCACTCGCGAGCATCACACCCGTACAATCATCAGGTCTACCCGCCTCCAGATCAGGCTAACGCTTGGGGAGCATCGCAGGGCGACCACGAAGGCTACCGGGACCGCGGCAGCACGCCCCAGTCCAGGGACTCCCTCCGTTGGGAACTATGGATGCGCCTCAAAAACATTGGAGCGAACATGGAGCTATTCGATGGAAAGCCCACGTCCGTTCTAATGAAAGCGATCATGGAGTGGGAAGACCAGCAACAGCCCCCAGTACCTCCGTCAGCGCCCCCTTTACCGCCAGACCCTCCCTTCTCGAGTCCCCCGATAGCTGCGGTCCGGGAACGACCGAGCCCCAACAACCCCTTTAGAGGAAGCGCCGCTTCCACCGACCAGTGTGCAGGATCAGAATAGGGTTGCCCCGAGTCCCAGTCTCCCTCCGTGGGCATAGTTGCCAAACTAAAGCCGGACACATGGGGGAGACCGACAGTGAAGGCAGGGATCGGGACTCCCGGGGAAAAGAAGAAGCCTGCCACTCTCCTCATAGATACCGGAGCTTCACTTAACATACTCCGGCCCACCTTAGTCACGAAGGGCACCCAGACCCCCACCACCATGCAGCTCGCCGGTTTTGGAGGCGGCATGCAGGAATCCCAGGTCTGGCAGGATATCCCCCTCTCCGTTGGGAACCTGGCCACCAGGATTTCGGCATGCGCAAACCGGGGAGAAGATGATGGACTTTTGGGCATGCCATTTTTCCGTGCCGAGGGACTGACCATTGACCTAGCAAATGGGCTCCTGTGGCGCATCCCAGGAGGCCCAGACTTCGTCAATGCAATCCATCGGTGCGCAGCCCTTAAGGCCCCCCTCCCTCTCGCCCCCATCACAGGAGACCCCTGGGTTCAGGACTTTCCCGAAGTGTGGGTGACAGACAAGGCCGAGTGTGGGATAGTGAAGGGCGCCTGCGTCCTGATTGAAGGAAAGGACCCCCCTCCCCAACGACAGTACAAGTACCCAGCGGAAGCTGAGGCAGGGATAGCCAAAACTATAGAAGGACTCCTTGAGTGGGACGTCATACTCCCGATGCAGTCCATCTGCAACGCCCCATTGTGGCCAGTTCTAAAAGCAGATGGAGTGACCTGGAGAATGACGGTCGACTTCCGTGCCCTGAATGCCACCACCCCTCCAGTTGCCCCGGTTGTGGCCAAGTACAATGAGATCCTAACGGCCATTGCCGCTGGGTCCCGGGTCTACTCGGTCATAGACCTGGCCAACGCTTTCCACTCCATCCGGTTGCATGAGTCTTGCTGGTACAAGTTCGCGTTCACTTTCCGCGGCCAGCAATACGCATTCAAACGGACACCCCAGGGATTCCACTCCAGCCCCAGTATTTGTCATGCCCATGTAGTCCAGATGTGGGAACGCCTCCAACCCTCCTCGAGGCCCCACGTACTGAGCTACGTGGATGACATTTTGGTCCACGCCCCCACGGAAGAACTAGCCCGCCAAATCACCAGGGAAGTCCTGGAACTCCTCCGCGAGACTGGGTTCAAGGCAAGCAGGGAAAAGGCCCAATTGGTTCAGACCAGCGTCAAGTACCTGGGTCTGACCCTGGGACCCGAGGGTCGCACCCCGGATGCCCAGCGAATGGAGGTCATTTCCAAGCTGCCTGCACCCACCGATGTCCCCTCCCTCAGAGCCCTTCTAGGAACTTTTAACTTTTCCCGAGACTTCATCGAGTCCTTTGCAGACAAAGCTCGCCCCCTTTATGCTCTCCTCAAGAAGAACACTCCCTGGGAGTGGGGACCGGAGCAACAGACAGCCTTAGCCGAGCTGAAGCGCAGTCTGGCCGCAGCCCCGGCCCTAGCCCATCCAGATGTTACCCAGCCATTCTTTATTCAGCTGGCAGTATCAGATAAGAGCATAGGAGCCACGCTCACCCAGCAGCAGGCGGGAACCGCTAGAGTAGTAGCCTATGCCTCTCGCAATCTAACTTCAGTAGAGACCAAGTTCAGCCCATGCGAAAAGACTTGCCTTGCTCTAGTTTGGAGTCTGACCCATTGGGAATTCATCATAGGAGGGTCACGTACAATAGTTCAAACCACTCACACGCCTCTCAAATATATCCTGTCGGGAAAAATACAAGACGGACAAGTCTCAAACGCCCGCATAGCGCAGTGGACCCTGGCCCTAGTCAACCGCGGAGTGGAATTTAAAAAGGAGACCACCGAGCCTCCAGCCCCCTATGGCCTATTGGTAACCGGGACCAAGCACGAGTGCCCCCTGGACCCGCCACCGCAGGTTGTCTGGCCAGTCACTTGGGGAGTCCCGCTAGAGGAAGCCCGACAGAACGGCTTCACATGCTGGTTCTGTGACGGCTCCTCCTTTCACGTTGGAGGCTCTCCTCGGACAGGCTACGGCGCCGTGCGAGTGAGTGACGCCCATACTCTCAAAGGTCCAGCCCGCCCCCATTCCAGCCAAGCGGCTGAGGTGCAAGCGCTTCTGGCAGTGCTTGAGTTTGAGCCCCCAGAAAGCCCGCTTGCCATTTACACAGACTCGGATTGGACGGCCAAAGCCGCCACGGTCTGGCTCCCGGTATGGCAGAATCAGGGGTGGAGAGCTAGTGATGGGAAACCCGTAGCCCACCTACAGCTATGGCAGCAAGTAGCAGCACTCCTTCAGTCCCGCTCAGGCCCAACGCAGGTTACCCATGTCAAGGGACACCAGAAGACAAACTCAGAGACCGCTTATTGGAATGACCAGGCGGACCTCGCAGCCAAGGCAGCCGCCACTGAAAATGCTCCCCTACCGGAACCAGCCACCGATTGTCCCCTCCGCCCTGTCACCACCCGAGCAAAAGCCCGCAGCCAAGCTCAGGGAACCGCAGGAACACTAGACCTAGCACAACTGCAGCTATCTGACCCAGAAGTAGCTGACCTCCTAGCCGCAGGAAGAGATCAGACAGGGAGACTCATGATCAGAGAAGAAGAAGGCATAGTTTGGGCAGTAGATGCAGCTGGTGAACGCCACTGGGTAGTGCCACTGGAAGTCAGGGCCGACCTGATTCAGTTTGTCCACGAGCAGGGACACCGAGGCAAGGACCTGACTCTGGAAAGGGTAAAAGAGGTTGGATGGTGGCCTAGCATGCGCACCGAAGTAGCGCAATGGGTGGACAACTGTCTGTCCTGCGCTATGGTCAATGCAGACCCCACCGGACCTAGAGCTCCCCTCCAGCATCAGAGAATTAACGGACCCTGGGCTCGCATACAGATTGACTTCATCGGCCCCCTTCCCCCCACACCACGCGGCAATCGCTACTGTCTCACTGTCATAGACCCCTTTAGCAAATGGGTCGAAGCGTTTCCGTGCAAGCACAACAATGCAGCCACCACAGCCAAACTATTGTTCAACAATGTCTTTTCAAGATGGGGCATTGTGCGAGTCATGGACTCCGATTTAGGCTCACACTTCATCGGAGAAGTTACACAGGAGCTTTGTAAAGCACTAGGCATCCAGCAACGGTTCCACATAGCCGGCCACCCTCAAGCTTCAGGCGCCATAGAAAGAACCAACCGGACCCTCAAGGAGGCTCTCCGCAAGATGGTTCGCTCCTCCGGGAGAGACTGGGATGAAAAACTCCCCATAATCCTAATGGCCATCAGAGGCACCACCGCAGTTCACGGCCTCACCCCCCATATGGTAATGACAGGGCGAAGAATGCAGCTCCCGGAAGCCTTCTGGCTAGATACGCAGCTCCCTTCTGATATGCAGCCCGTAGTGATTAATGACGCCTGGGTCCAGGATCTGCTCTCATCCATACGCGCTGTCCACATGCAAGTGGCCCAGAAGTTGGGCACCGCTCAGAAAGATATGGACCGCAGATTAGGATGGGTCAGGAACCCCAGGCAGTGGGAGGAAGGACAGCTCGTTCTGTACAGGAAGTTCTCGCAAAAGGCGCATTCACTAGCAGCCAAATGGCAGGGCCCAGTCCCCATCATGAAAAGAGTCTCCCCAGCTGTCTATCAGGTAGCTATCCAGAGAAAGACAGGAGGCACTTGGTTAAAATACTTTCACGCCTCTCAGTTAAAAGAATGGAAAGGGAAGCCGCTGCAAACTGCCCCTCCTGTGTATGACCCTGGGGGAGCCGCCACCAGCCCAGCCCCCCTCTGTCCAGTGATTCGCCAGATATCCCTTCACCCTGGGCCAGAGATACCCTGTGTTCCCTTAGACCAGACCTTTGTAGCCTTAGTATAAAAGAAACAGTAGAATATGTAGATATAGGTGTGAATGTCCAAAGTTTTTCCAATTCTATTCTTTAACTTCGTTAGGCGGGCCCCACAGTTGGGACCCTTGGGGAAGACACGGCAACCAAAGCCAAATAGGACCACCACCGAGAGTGATTCTTAATTGGATTGTAAGCCGCATGTTCGGGAAAAAAATTGCACAGGCAAAAGAGATTTGCTGTGTGTGAAAGTGTTTGGAGAGGCTTTAGCCCAAAAGTGAATGTAGTCTTCCAACGTTGAAACCACCAAAAAAGGTGATTTCTTTGTTTGAAAACATTTCACCCGCCGTGCTGGTGAAGATCCCGCATCTACGTAGATTCGGGGTCTCACCTGCCAGACCCACGCTTTCGCATGATGGTCGGCTTTGGCTTTGAGGGCCGTGCCTCCCCTGGAAAAGGACCCCCAGATAGCCCAACATCCCTCTTTTACTAATGTTCATATCCGTCACGGTGAGTTGCTATACGGCGCCACCATCTAGTACGCTTTAGTGCAAAGGTAAAAGACCCGCCAGTATTTTGTAAATATGTTACCTCTGGAATGTGTTATTGGGGTGCGTTCGCCACGCACAAGGGGCAGCGTGCCTCATTTACATAGCCAGGATCCCCCGCGCCAAGATGACCCCCGAATAACCCAGACCCAGCGGCGCCGAAAGATTTTCGCCGCCTCCGCCACTTTTCGATAAACGCCGCCGAGCGCCCTCGGCTCCACTTCGGCCCTTTCCGCCAGCAGCCGCCCGCCCCACGTAATCTTTTCCCTTGCCCGTACCGCACAAGGGAAAAGAAGGGGGGGAGACATGTTGAAGTTTTAATGAAGCCCTGCCAGGCACCCCAAGTAAGGGCAACCTAAAAGTACCCCACACCCGTATGCTTCGTGCTCCGTGTAGCTCCGTGTATTTTTCTTTTTGCGCTCAGTGTATTTTTCTTTTTTGCCCGCCCAGTGTACCTTTTTTTTTTGAAAAACCAGAAAACGGGGCCTCCCGAGGGAGTCCCTCCAAAAATTGGTTGTCCTGCAAACATATGACGAAGGCCCATTTTTGAAAATTAAAGCGAGGGCCCCCGTCTGCAGCAACCCTTATAGTTAATGGAAACCGCTCTTTAGTTTTTTTTCCTTTTAAAACGGCAAGGCCAGGCCGAGCCGGACCGATAGCTCTCAGCCCGCAAAATAAAAGCAGCCCGCCACCAGGCCAAGGGCACCTGAAGGCCACATAGTCCAGGCACCCAGGGACCCCTGGGACGAGTTTGCATAATCCCGCCTAACGCACAGCCGACCCTCGCCCGACGTAAAGACGTTCCCCCTGAAATATACATGCTTTAAGAAGAAGCCCCCGCACAGGAGTTCCCCAGAGCAACAAGCTGGAAGGCTCGCTTAGTGCTCTGGGACTTCTCGTTCGAGCCCCAATCAGTAAGAGTGCTAGCAGAAATACGCCCTCCTTTTTCCCCGCTTTACTTTATTTTATTTTTGCTGCAATAAACTCAGGGAACCTGTACTTATATCCGCAGGTCTCCCCAGGATATTTTCACCACAGAAGGAAAAAGGAAGGCCAGGAGATGAGGCACCTGGCTACTCTGTGTTTGCTCGTACTGGCAGGCACCCTAATAGAGGGACGCCCGTCCAAATTAATGCCCTACCCCCACTGGAGATGTATTAATACCCTGGCAGGAAATGAAATGATGGTCTGCAAGGTTGTGCAGCAGATCAATATGACCACCCCCACGGATCGCACTAACTTCCGCAGTTGTGAAGAGCAGTGGATCCGACCCCCAGAGCTTGTTATTTTATGTGTAGGAGTAAAAACTCTGTCTCAAGAACTAGTATGTTACTCGCCTACTGACACAGTCTCACCACTTGCTCCGATTCCATGTATGTTTCTTCCCCGTATAAGGCCAGCCCCCACCGCAGTCCCGGTGGTAGACAAATATACCACCCCCGCCAACTTCGAAACCTCGCCATTTGTCACTGAGGCTTTCGGACCATACTGTGAAGTTATTCTAGTGTCGGCCGCAGTATGGAAGGCAGGAGACCCCTTTAGAATGACCATCCTACTAGGCACCACTGCCACTGAGTCTGCATCAGTCACTATCACGCCCCCTTCAGGCGCAGTTCTCTCCTTTGCTATAGAGCGCTGGGAGAACCTGACCTGGATTGTAAAGGAGGAAGACCTAGCCAAACATGGCCCACCCGATTGGATACTGGTTCAACAGACGCCCGAATGCCAAACCAAGCCCCTAGTAGAGAAATTTCACCGGCTTGGGCTGCTCTTTGTAAATTTGACTCACGAACCAGGCAATTATTCCCTGCTGATCCGGACCCAGGAGACCCACACCATCCAAATTGACCCTTTGATTGCTAGCAATGAACAATTAAGCCAAGGCGGCACGCATATAGTGGGCTACCATGTTTTGAAAACTGACATTCGAGAGAGAGTTCTAGTCCGCCCACAAATGTCTTTAAAAGAGATCCGCATAGACTTAGCTGAGCTAAAATGTAACCCAGAGGCTGCCGCAGTGCGCTCCCTATCTGGAGGCCGGTAGCAAGGGTTGGAATGCATGGCTACAACTGTGGATCGATCCCTCCCCCTCTCTCTCGCGTGCCAGACGAAGCATTGCCGACTGGACTGCTCCTGCAGCCGGAGGCTTAGCAATCATGGATTCGGTCAACATTGAGACTCTCGCTAATAAGTTTGCCCATGTCACGACTAGCATCTCCGACTTAGGTAAACCGGTGGTGCAGTCCCTAAATTCCATTTCAAATGGGCAACACGAGATCAGCTCCATTTTAGTTAACTGGGAGAGTCAAATTGAAAGAGATTTTTCTCTGCTGCTCAAAGGAACACAGTTTTTTGAACGCAACGTGTCAATAGCCATGGCATGTATGCAAGCCCAACAATTAAATCAGGCTGTGGCCATGGGGCTAATTCGGCAAGCCACGGACGGGCATTTGCCCCTGGAAATTAAAAGATTGATTATGCCCAAATTGTCACCCATTGAACTGGAGCTTGAATCCTGGTGGTCTCTCGTAAATTCCTCATTCTCACCGACCACCCAGGAGCTTAAACTATTTTTATTAACGGCCAGTGCGCACGAGTCATTCCACGTGTATCCAGTCGTGCCTCTGGGACTCCAAGTCAGCGACACCGAAGTCCTCTACGCCCGCCACCCCGACCATTGGGCCCGCTTCACCCCGACCGGATGGCAGCTCGTCAGCCTCCAAGGGTGCCAGCATCGAGACCAGACCGGCTTCATCTGCCAGGACCAAGCCTTTGCACCTCATCATCCCTGTGTAGCCCCGCAAGTCGACGCCCTCAATGAGTGCCCTTTCGAGGTCGTCCGGGAGAACAGCTCCGCCGTGGTCTACCTTGGGAAAGGATGTGCCTGCGTGCGAACGGCCTGCGATTTTGTGGTCCTGAACTCGTTCCAGCTTAAGCCCGTGATCCCGGGAGTCAATCGCTGCTTTTGCAACCTGTCTTCGGTGGCAGCCTGCGACTTCACTTACACGGTACCGGTCTGGACCCAAGAAGAGATCCTGGTGGCACCCTCCATCTATCGACATGTGAAGCCAGTTTCCCTTGGCATCGGTCTGGAATTAATCCACGAGCTCCTGGCCCACCCCCAGCTCCACCGCACCCTCCAGAGCATCCAGAGGGACGGGGACACCACTGCTTTGGTTGTGTCCCACAACGGAAAGGAGATTTTGGATCTCGTCCAGCGGATTAAGACCACCGGCGAGCACTCGTGGTGGGAGACCCTCTTTGGTTGGAGCCCCACTGCCACTGGAATTTATAATTTGGCTTTGCACCCGATCATCGTTATTTTGGCCTTCCAAGTTTTACTATGTGCCTCATTACTTTATTTGGGCTGTTGGAGCCGCCGACAGCTCCAGCAACTCCAACTATCCTACCGTCTGGACCATTACAATCCAGACCCACTCTTGCCCTAATGGTGATTCTTGGCGCCCTCCTTTAACCCTTGTTTGTTTTATTGCTTGTGCCGGTATGAACTATGATTATGTTTATTATGTGTATGAATCCTGCACCGGCCCCATGGACGCTCTGCTGCCGGACGCCGCTCCGAGGCCCGCTTGTGGACTAGGGGGGGACATATTTCTCTGCCTCCCAGCCCACGGCCCTTCTCCAAACGACCGCCAGCAACGCCACCGCCATGAGGACTAGAACTGTGTGCCTGAAGCCCTTCTCGCCGCTCACCGACCCTGCTCTGCGGATTGATGCAGACAGCAAGGGGGGGTGGAAGTGTGTTTTGGAACACATGGACTAAGTTTGCTTGTTTCTGTAAATATGCAACCCAGTCCAGCAGCTGTACTGCGGACTGAGCCGTCTGTGATCTTTGTACCCTATTGTTTTATGAATTTCTTTGCATTGCTTCTTATGAATTTCACTCCCATGAATTTAGCCCCGAACTAGCCCCCCTCTATCTATTGCAAGTGCGCCCATGAACTTTATCCCGATGAATTTGGTTTTAACCTTTTGAATTGCCTTCTTAACCCAACTCCCTCCGCCGAGGCAGTTCTAGTCTATGAATTTGATTTTAATCCAGCCATATTGATTTGAGTTTTAATTGCAGAGTGTATTTTTCTGCCCCCATGAGCCCTTCCGCCGCCTACCCCTCATGAATTGTTTCCACGCACTTGCTTTTATTCTCGCTACTTTTGGCTTCATGAACTATTGTTTTTAATCCCATATATGTATTTATGATTTTAACCATTTATGAATTACTTTACCCTTGATGAATTATGCCATGCTTGCACATTCCACTTTACCCTGTATGAATTGCTTTTAATTGTCCCTGCTTTTAATCCTATGTATCTATTTATGATTTTAACTATCCATGAATTGATCCATGTATATTAATTGCTCCTGGTTTTTAATGTTTTTAACCCATCATGAATTACGTATGAAGTATTCCCATGTATGAATTGATCAATGTACACAAATATGAATTATTGCTATTTATATGCATGAATTGATCATTGCTGCCTACTACTATGAATTGCTATTACTTATGAATTATTGCTATTTATTCTGACGATAGCACTTAGCACACCCCCTGGTGTGAACCCAGAGACCTGCAGCCCATTGGCTGATCTAAATTGCACTTATTCGGTTAGGTGGTTCTCCAAACTAAATTTTCGAGTGACGCCTCCCCCTCCTTCCCTTCCCACTCCTCTTCCGCTCGAAGCTCGATCACCGGACATTGCCGACCACCTCGCCTTTGAAGTCAAGTTCGGAGACCCGCGCGCCTGACGTCCCGGGGTCTCCGAGGGGGGGAATTGTTGCCAAGTAGGCCCCCTCCCCTGCTTTAAGGCCTGCCATGAACTGTGTTAAAGTTTCCTGCATTGCTGTTTCACTGCTACATCAAAGATTGCTTTACACGTGTGTGCTCTAATACACGTGTCAGTTTCCTGCCTGCGTGTCACTTACCCTTGCTGCTGCTATAGACTGTGTAGTTTACTGACTCCATGTTTGGATAACTGCACAAAGGACCCTCTTTCTGGGCAACCCTGCCCTAACCTGTATCTGGATTTCCCAGTGTGTGTTTGGACTGTGTTACAAGTGTGCCCCGTGCCTGCATTGCCATCTGCCACGGACCGTGCCTGTTCCCTGCTTTGGACTGTGCTTTAAAGTGTTGTTCCCCCTGCCTCCATGGAAGCCTGCCTCATATGGGCCCAAGCCGCTGCTAGCAGCCGGGCGCCTGCCGGGGAAACCTCCAGCGAGCCTGGCTAGGCGCTCCCTGGTCAGTTCCCGCCTGGAGCCTCCCGCGAGCCGGTCGCCGAGCTTGCCCTCGCTACCGGGCAGCCTGCTATCCAGCCCCAGCTATGCCCAGCCGGCATCCATGTTCTCAGGCAGCAAGAAGACCCTGGGAAGAAGACTGCTTTGAGAAGCCATTTCGGCGAAGCGGGCACACCACGTCCGCAGCGAGAGCCCCTCGCCCCGCTCTGCATATCTTAGGAGCCGCCCCGGAGAAGAGCTAAGTGCTGACCATCCCAAGCACTTAGAGAATGCATCTCAAAGAAACCTCCGCATTCCAGAAGCTGATGACATCAGGACAAGCCCTGTCCGCTGGAACATCCTTTCAGCCCACTCGGATTTCCCCCTCCCTCTTTTGTCCCCTCTTCCTGAGGTGTCACTTATCACAATCTGATTACCAAAGTGGCCCATCTAAGCCATTCAGTAGCCCATTAGACCCTTTGTTTTAATCTGTGAGAACCACCAAGTACAGCACCAGCCCCAGGGTACGTTTTGGGGTATTTAAGCTGGTCTCTCAGACCACTCGGTGCTCAGGCCATCCCTATCCAGACTTCCTTGCTGTCCGTCTGTGGTCCCAGTGCTGGCATTGGGCCACCTCGCTGCTGCGTCTCTGCTTCGCTCCAGGATAAGTGAGTATTCCCCCTATCATCGTTGGGAACCAGCTAATGCGAACGTCTCTGTATTTCCTACTCTGTATTTCTTAGACCTTGTATGTTCTTTGTATGATTGTGCAAGCTAGGCTTACGCTACACTCAATACACGTGTTTGGACCTTACTCCTTGTCTGCCTCTTTTTCACTAGAGTGTCTGGGATCGGGACCTCCGTAAACATAGGTTATGATCCTCGCTTAATATTAATAGTTACAGACTGCTGCAGCTAATTCCCCATTATAATAAAGAGCAGTTCTGGTAACACTCTACCCAAAGCAGTTGCATAATAAATGGTCAGGTGAAAAATATAACTGATACTCCTTTGGTTCCAAGTGTGAAAGCAAACCCAAGCCAGCATGCCAACTAAAGAAAAGCTTTAGCTCTTTATTACTTATCCATATATTTTTGATACCTGGTTTTATTTTGTGACCTAACAGCTCACAAGTGGATATTTAGTCAGTACAAGCTATATGATAGGGACAGCTTCACTTGTGATTTTTGTGCTTTTCATATAGTTTAGGAAGTTTGCCACAAAAAGAGAGCAACTATAGGAGATGAATGAATGGAAGGAAATTCTTAAATGTTGATCAAAATCTGTATTTGAAACAGAAGTAGTTTATCAAGGTGAAATGGGGTGTTCTGTGCTTCTGAGTCTTATGAAGTAGAAACTTTCTGCCTGAATGAACCAAAAGAAGAGCATTCGCTCTTCAACCATAGAAAGTCCATCAATTTGTTGTTGGATTCATGAAATAACATTGTTCTTACATATCTTAATTCAGATGGATGAGATCAAAGCAAAAGACAGAATCATCTTTTCCTTGGAGAAAGAGCTAGAGACACAGACTGGATACCTTCAGAAGCTCCAGTTGCAGAAAGAGGCTTTGGATGAGCAACTCTTCTTAGTAAAGGAGGCTGAATGTAACATGAGCAGTCCCAAGAGAGAGATCCCAGGCAGAGCAGGAGATGGCTCTGAACACTGCAGCAGTCCTGTAAGAAGCATTTTCTATTTCATCACAAATTCTGATAAAATCTGTTTAGACAACTTATTGCATCATTTTCTTGCTTTTACAAGGAAAGCATCCATCTGTGATGTATAATTTGCAGTGCACCCTCTTGTGGTAATTTTAATGCTACAAATTAATACTACAATGGGTGGGTTTTGTACAAACACAAGCCCAGATGCTATCTTAAAAACCTTTTTACTTATTACTGGCAACCCCAGCACTGTGAGGTGGTGGGGGTGGAAATTCTGTGTGTGGGGCAGGGGGACTGTGACAGTTTTCTAGAGCTAGACAGCACCTCAAATGATTTTCCATCAAAAAATGGGGCAATGTCTAGCACTAGAAAACTGACACAGTAATTTATAGCTGTGCTGTGGGAGCATCTTTTCCCTCACAGCATCATTACATAAATTATCAGCCAACTGTGATGGAAGAGATTTTTCTGTATTAAGTTCCCAGATGATGATGATGATGATGATGATGATGATGATGATGATGATGATGATGATGATGATGATGATGATGATGACATTCAATTTATATACCACCTTTCAGGACAACTTAATGCCAACTCAGAATGCTTTACAAAGTATGCTATTATTATCCCCACCACCAGGGCTTTTTTCTGGGAAGAGAGGTGATGGAACTCTCTATTATCACATGTGCGCGCGCAAAGCGCGCAAGCACTCCTGGAAATGCATGATTATGTCACTTCTGGAAGTGACATTACTCCCAGAAGTGACACTGCTTCCTGGAAGTGGCGCCACTTCCAGGAACCCAGCACAATGCATTACAGCAAGATAAATGTTAGTAAGCTAGGAAAATTATACTATTATGAGAAAGGTTTTTTTCCTTTCTGTATCCTCTACAAAAAGTGAAATCTTCCATTCCCTTTTCCAAACATTTCATTTCTTTGGAATCATATTTTAAAATATGCAAGAAGGAGGGGGCCTCTAAAAATCCAAAACTCATCTTACAAAACTAAATTCTAACAGATTCCCTCTGCCAGCGTAGAAAAAAATTTCCAAAATTCTTTTTCAAAATTCCACAGTCTGAAATTCCTAATCTAATGAATATTGAATTTTCAAATGTTCAGGGAGGGTTTTGCTTTACTGGAGCAATTCAAAAGAAGATACTCAACTTTAGGTGCATTAGATTTATACTTAGTTTAAAATGGCTTTTTTTGTTGCCTGCCAACTCTATCTTACCAATGGCTAAGCTGTTGTGACATTGTGAAATGCTCATAAATATTCCAATGTCCCACACAAACAATATTCATAAAAGCTTCCTTAACACCCATATCTACACTGCAATTTCAGTGATGTTAATCAGCTGAGGGTGGGGAGAACCATTTGAGTTACAGTTATTAAGACATAAGAACACCTATATGCTGTTGAATATATTGATGAAAGCCTTCTGTGACTTGGACACAGCTATCCATCCCTAGCATAAAAGTGGAATAACCATAACTGATATTTTAACTAATACAAATAACCATAACTGATATATTTAACTAACACAGAACCAATCTGCTTTCAAAAGCTGTGGAAACTGTAACAATGTCAACTTCAATCAACAAAAGAATGAAAGCAACACACACATACATGCCCAGTCCCACCCACCCCATGAAAAAAGCAGAATGAAAGAAGCACACACACACAGCCACCCCCCATGAAAAGAAAGCAGAATGAACTCAAAGCAGCACACACACACACACAGCTCTCACCCCCGTGAAAAGCAGAATGAACTCAAAGCAGCACACACACAGCCCCACCCACCCTCGAATGAAAATAAAACTGAATGAACTCAGAGCAGCACACACATACACAGAAACCCCTGAATGAAATGAAAGCAGAATGAACTCAAAGAAGCATGCGCACACGCATGCACGCACACACACACAGCCCCACCCCCTGCAAAGAAAGCAGAATGAATTCAAAGCAGCACACATACACAGCCCCACCCACTCCCCCAATGAAAATAAAACAGAATGAACTCAAAGTAGCACGCACATACACAGAAACCCCTGAATGAAAGCAGAATGAACTCAAAGCAGCTTAGCACTTCTCTGCAGATCCTGTGCCGGGCCCCAGCTTGTTCTCTTTGTCTCACACAGAGGAATGAAAAAAGCAGAATGAACTCAAAGCTGCTTAGCCTCCTCTGCAGAGCCCGCGCTGGGCCCCAGCTCACTCTCGCTCTCGCTCTCGCTCTCACTCACAGAGGAATGAAAAGAAAGCAGAATGAACTCAAAGCTGCTTAGCCTCCTCTGCAGAAACCGCGCCAGGCCCGAGCAGCATCTGCTCTCTCTCTCTCTCTCTCTCTCTCTCTCTCTCTCTCTCTCTCTCTCTCTCTCTCTCATTCACTCAAGAAAGCAGAATGAACTCAAAGCAGCTTAACCTCCTCTGCAGAGCCCACACTAGGACCAAGCAGCATCTACTTGCTCTCTCTCACACACACACACACACCCAAACACACACACTCAGTCACAGAGAGAGAGAGAGGGAGGGAGGGAGAAATGAAAAGAAAGCTCAATGAACTAAAAGCAGCTTACTCTCCTCTGCAGAGCCCGTGGGGCCGAAGGAGAAAGGAATCATGTGGGCAGATTCTAGAGCTTCCGGAACACCATTCCGGAGCGTTCCCCCTCAAAAAAAGCCCTGCCTACAACAATTACGCTGTGAGGTGGGTGGGACTGAGAGAGCTCCAGAGAGCTGTGACTGAACCAAGGTAACCCAGCTGGCTTCAAGTGGAGGAGTGGGGAATCAAACCTGGCTCTCCAGATTAAAGTCCCATGCTCTTAACCACTACACCAAATTGGCTTAATCCCACCCACAAGGGGTTGCATCCAATTACTTCCTTCCACTATTGGAGGAGTCTTCCACCATCATAAGAGGACTTCTCACTTAATGGAATGAAGTCACAAATCTAAAGCTCTAAACATCACATTCCACACTGGAATGAACCCACAGCAAAGTGACTCCCAAGGCTGTAACATTTAAGTACGGCAATCACAGACAAAAACCTTATGCATACATTCATCTATATACAGCTCTTGTATCAAATGAATTCTACCTTTCCTTCACAGGATTTACGCAGAAACCAGAAGAGGATGGCAGAGCTCAATGCTACTATAAGGAAACTTGAGGATAGGAACACACTGCTTGTAGATGAGCGGAATGAACTGGTGCGTGTTCACTTAGCAATTTGAGAAAGGGGTTTGGGAGGCTGTGTGTCAAGGAAAAGAAATGCCTCAAAAGGCGGTATGATTAAATTAACAATCCCAGCGCTGATGGCTCAGGTTTATCTTCACACCAGTATTGCAGATATAAAATTAAGGTATATGAAGAAAGTCTACTTTTTCACTTCGAAGGAAGGTAGTGAATATTCTAATGCTATTTTTAGATGAAAATTGCTTGAGCAAAACCAACACAATGTTAACAGTTTTTATATTATTTAAATGAATATGGCCTTCATCCTCAATAATTGTTCTGACACATTTCGTAGTAATATCAGTAGCTCTTGTGTTTGAAAAAGTAGCGGCTGGAGATTATTCTCTGTCCCTTGCTATGGGATAGATGGTGAGAACAGTCATGAAGGTCCTTTCATTCCAAGCTAGATTCAGTTTGTAGATTATTTAACATGCTGTACTTTGTACTTAGAAACATATTCACTTACTTTTGTATGGATTGTCTTTCAAACATTTTGAGAAGATTACTGTAATAAAGGCTGGGCAAAGATTGTTCTTTTCTAAGAGAGGTGACAGTATTTTGAGATAGAAACTGCTGAACGGGAAGCTGCTGAACTGGAATAGAATAGAATAGAATAGAATAGAATAGAATAGAATAGAATAGAATAGAATAGAATAGAATAGAATAGAAGCTGCTGAATTGGAATTCATATGTAAATTTGACTCACTCAAACTTGGATTAAATAGAGACTCTGGGGTGGTTATCTCATTATCAGAAGAAACTGCCTTTCAGGCATTCCATTCAGATTCAGCTATGGAGGGGAGGGGTCACACCCAGCCTGGATTGTGCACTCCACCTCTTTCATGACTTTTGCAACTGATTTGCATCCACTCCCCCCTCCTCTCATCACTTATATATCTCTGGCCAGTTTCTGCATACCCTCCATGCATCTGACAAAGAGAACTGTGGTTCTCAAAAGCTTATGCTACAATAAAGTTGGTTAGTTTTAAAGGTGCTACTGGACTCTTTACTATTTTGAGACAGATATCGCTCCTTTAATTTACCTACACGTTTATTTTGTTTCACTGTAGCCTCTGGTCAAACAAGGTTTGCCAGCTTCTGAAATAATACAAAATTCTATAAACCATAGGAAAAATGTATGTGCTATGAGCTGTTATTCCTTTTTCAGACTTCCTTCAGTACTCTGAAAAAAGCTATTGCCGCTCTCCAGTTAAATATAGATTATTACCACATTGTGATGAATCTAATAAGAAATGCTAGAGACTTCCTTCAGTAGTAATCACCAGTGATAGGGAAATAAATGCAGGAGTGAAGAAAGAGGAGATATTAATTATTATTTATTATTGTTTCAGCTGAAACGTGTTCGGGAAGCTGAAAAACAATGCAAACCTCTCCTGGAAAGAAATAAGTGCCTCTCCAAGAGAAATGATGAACTCTTGCAGTCATTGCAGCGCATGGAGGACAAACTCAAAGCAATCACTAAGGAAAATTTAGAAATGGTTTGTACTGAGCACTGCTCATATATTTTCACACATGAGATTTTCTTGGACTTCACAAGAAAAGGAAATTCATGGCACATGACACAATTCTCCTTTGTTGGGTAAACATTTTTCCTGTTAATTACTGAATATGAATATTTCAAGGATTTGAAATAGAGAATTAAAATTAAGTCAATTTTATGCTGACCTTTATTCTTCCAAGAACTTACATAAAGAATCCTATTTTGCAGGTGTTCACAGTCAACAAGACCCATTCTTGGGCACCATAGTACACTGCATATATAGAATCCTGGGTACCTAACTTGCCATGGCACACTTTAGGTATGAGATTACTAGGCCTACTAATGTTTGGACCAACTCTAGTGAAGCCAGTTAAGGTTTGTATGCTTCACTTGACTTATCCTCAGGTTTTCACTGCTTTGATACAAAGGGAAATAAAGTAATAAAGTAAGAGCACTGACAAGGATAAAATATAATCTGCATAGATTTTCCCTACATATCACGTGTTTGCCACTGTATTTAAAATGTAAAACAGAACTTGATTTGAATGTATTTGAAAATATTTTTTCAGGCATCTCCAAATATTTATTTATTTAAGGAGTGTATATGTCATATCTCCAGAGTCCTGCTTGAGGCAGTTACTATGACACCCCCCCGCCCCCGCTTTCTGTCTTAAACAATTTAAATGGCTCTAACAGTGCCTTTAAATTAAAAAATAAAAAGAATATTTTATTTAACATAGAGGGGAAGGGTCAAGTGAAATCAGTGATTGAAAAATTCTGAGGTAACTCAATATAAATAACTCTCAGGTAAAATCAGTAAATGCACAGACTTTAGTTCTTATGTTTCAAACTAATGAGAGTTTCTTAAGCTTTTCAGTTACTTAAATCTTTACATTGGGTGGCTTTTGTTCCAGTGTTTTCCCAGTCACTCTAGTACACTTTATTTGAGTATTCTCTTACTCTTTTTGGTTTCCAGAAGGCTAGTACCCTCTTTGCAGTACTTAAGCCCCTTCTTTTGAATCACTAGTATTCATCTACAGTTTTTAACTGACTCTTATGTTCTCCAAAGGCAGTTTCTAACCACATCAGACCGGAGATGTCTTCACTCTGTTTGACTGGGTAGGGAAATTCTTCTCTCACTAGAAGATCTATCCCCTTTCTTTGGCCCAAATGGGAGTCTTCACCTACTTCCCAAACTTCCTTGCTAAGTTTCCCCCAGTTCTCCTGTCTGTGTTAAATTGCTCTCGGTGAAGGTTGAATCTCCAAACTGTCAGTACTCGACCCCTCTCAGTTAGGGCTGAAATCAGACTCCCCTCTCCCCAGCATCCAGTTCAGAAGGCTTTATTTAAGAAATGTATTTATCTTTGTTCCGCTCATGCTACCCAATCAGATTCCTTGGAATTACTTGTCACTCAAGGGTCTCTGTTTCTGTGAAGAATTAACTCTTAACAGTCCTTCAGCTGTTTATACAGCACTTTAAGCTTTTAAAAAGTGCAGTCTGTCACAGTTACAAGTAAAAACAATACCATATACATATAAAAACATCATAAATTATCAATATAAAAACAAAACAAATCATTAAATGGAATGGGGTTCATTTCTATTTCTTAATTCAGTCAAAACTAGATGGCTCATTCTCCAGGGATTAAAGTTACAGAAGTAATCTACCATATAAATGAGTTCTCTAGATTGACCAAAACAGAATAGGCCATACTAAAAAACTGGCATTTCAGAAAAGTAAATAACACTTTTCTGGACACAGAAGTATATCCTCCATACAACAACCTATCACTTAAAACTCACAGGAAACACACATTGAAGCCTAACTCTGTCATAGGTAATTATTTGATACTTACAGCAGAAAACAAAACCTTTTTAAAAGAAAAGGTCATAACAGTCTGAGTGAAACAGAAAATCCAATAATTTTTAGGAATAAATAATCTTTCCAGTTCTTTTTGTTTTCTTTGTGTTGCTTCACAGAAAGAAAAAATGACAACACACCCTCCTTTGAAGAAATTAAAATCTCTCAATGACCTGGATCAAGCTAATGAAGAACAAGAAACTGAATTTTTGAAACTTCAGGTTATAGAACAACAGAACATAATTGATGAGTTGACACGGGTAAGTTGTAGGCATAAGGAAAGAAAAAGGGGAGATAACAAGAGGCCTTTCTCATAAAACAGACAAGATATGAATGGCAGATGATTAAAAGGAACAGGTCTCTCGTCTTCATTTTAAACCCAAGTGTTGGCTTCCAGGATCGAGTTAGGCATGTAGCCCAAGGCTAGCTCTGTGGTAGCCTACGTTGTCGCTATTCTTTCTTAACTTTTGCTCACAGTTACCTGAGTTGCTGGCATAAGCCCACAGAGTGCCACTGATATATCTGCAAGCAACCCCTTGATGTGTGCTTGCTGCACATCCATGTCCCCAGTGACAACAACCAGCTGTGTAAGGTGCCCAGTAGCCAACTCCTGAGCCACTCTGAGGCCATCTAAGCACTGCTGATCTTGGGCCCCATATCTTGCCCCTCATGCCTAGTCTCTAGCCATGCTGTCTTGATAGCCACCCGCATGGATGAGAGGCTGGGGGGAGCACTGTGCAGGGAGCAGGCCCCATGCCCAACGGCCAGGCAGCAGCTCTGTCCTCAGCCCTACGGGAGACTACACCAGCGACAGCATCTGGGGCTGGCCCAGGACACAGTGCCACCCCTGCCTGGAGCGGTTCTGCCTGGACAGGGCAGCCATCCAAATCCTATGCAAGGCGCTGGGCCTTGTGCTGCAGAGCCAGGTGCCTGCCCACATGGCCATCCTGGTCCCTAAGAAAGTGCTGCTATCCCTCTGTTTCCTTGCCATGGGTTTGTTCCAGGCAGTTGTGAACAAGTGTCCCAATCCTTGACTGCTGCATCTACAGCTGTCTGGATGCCATAGTGCTGCACCTATGGACCACGATGCACAGATCTTCAAAATGTCCAGCCTCAATTGCCTGCTGGCTGCCTAGCTGGAAGGTAAGGAATGGCTGCTAGATCTGTGCTCCTGCGGGGAGGGCACTTGCTTGGCCAGGGGGACGCTGACTGCTGTCCTTCCAGCCACAGATAATGGGGGCTACCCCCAGCTCCCATACCTACTCATGCTATGTCAGATACGAACCAGCTGACTGTGCCACCTACAGCCAGGGCCACCATCAGACCTTCACAGTCATCAAACAGGAGTTCAGTCTGTAATCATGTGCTTCTGTTGCCTAGACTACACATGAGGTCACAGGTTGATGCAGCCCCCAGCTGCCACCATGCCCTTTGTCATACATGCCGTGCTCCGCAACATAGTTACCTAGCAGCAGCTGCCCCTGCCCCAACGTTAGGGGTGGAGGAGACCCATTGGGCCAGGGACATGAGGGCTGGGCCACTGAAGCTACCACAGGTAGGCCAGAATATCTGGGGCATCATCAAGCAGGAATGGGACCACATATGGCGGCAGGGACAGTGACACATAGTGGGCCTTCCCATCAGGCTCCAGTGGCATCATCATGGTTCCCCAGGAAGGGAGTGGGCTGAGGCCAGTGCAAACTCAGAGGGGTCAACAAGGAACTACAGCTCATTGGAGCCAGTGGGCTGGAAATGGAGACAAGAGCCATCATCACAATAAGCTCATCCTCAGCTGGGACAGGTCTAAGGCATAGAGAGGGAGGTTGTCATTGTGCAAATGCTCCTGTGAGAGATGGTGTGATGCATGTGTGGCCTCCTGGCAGCCATCACAAGCCTGCTGCATTAAGGACATCAGGTATCTACACAGGCTTGCTGGGGCCATGGGCAGGTTCTCAGTTCTCCTCAGGGCACTGCCGGGTGATAGGCACCGTGATGGGTGGCAGCCAGCATCTCCTGCTGGAGTGGGGAGCCCCATGTTCCTTGGCCTCTCATTCCCCTGGGGTGGGTCCTCCTCTGTTGCATTGTTGCTTGTGTTGCAGTTATTGTTGAAATGTTGGTGTTAGTATGTTCACAATAAAGTTATGTTTATTCGTGTGTACTGTAGGCACTTCTTCCCCCAGCCTACTTAGCCCAGTTCAAGGCTACATCCACCTTCCTAGCACAGCGCCACCTTGGAGGTCCAGGCCTGTGTTGCGGGGATGAATGTCCAGGGGTTGGATGGGGGCCTGCAGGAGGGCTATGCCAATCTTCCTTCTGCCATGGATTGTTCCGGATGCCAGATGCTCAGTGGCATGTGAATGGATATCTGGACAGGTCATGCCTAAAGAGGAAACATGTCAACATTGGTGTGCCCATGACGATGTGAACCTATCACTGAACCCTGACCTCTCGCATGACCCCATAGTCACCATCCCACCCCAGCTGGGCTGAGGTTGGGCATTGGGGATTGGCTGAGTAGGCCCCTCCTCCTCTCTAGGGGTCCTGACTTGGCAATAGATGGGACTTAGGATGGTGTTCCTGGGTGCCATGGTTGGCAGCTCCCTCACAGCCTCGTGCTGTGCTTTTTGCTGCTACAGGCCTGTCTGCTGTGGCTCCAAGGATACAGCCATGGCTCCAGGCTGGGACAAGATTGAGGGAATGGGGTGTGGATGGGGCACTGGCTCAAGGGGGGTATTGAATTCACATTACTCCATGTCGAGGCTTTCTTGTCATGGGTGCTAGCTCAGGGTCCTCAAGCAGTGACCTGCTGCCCTGGCTGCTCCTAGTTAGTGTGCCTGGTGGAAAGACACAGGATGAACCTTGGAGCAAAGACCCCAGGATAAAGGGGGCATCTTCCATGGGGGGAATCAGGTCCACAAAGGACCAATGGCCCTCAGCAGATTCCCCTCTAACTCTGCCCTAGGTGAGTTGAGCTCCCATATGGTGTGCCTATTCCCTGAATGTGAGTTCAAGGCTAAGTCCCTATGGTCACTGACCAAGTGCTATGACTTACCCGAATCTTTCTTTTGTGATCCCTTCATATTGCCTCCCAACATAAACCTCTCTTCTCAGGGTCAGGGATTTAGACAAATAAGGTAGTCCCAAATCCGCCACCTGTCTTGTCTCTCTTCAACAGATCAAGAGCCCTGATCCCTTTACACACATGGGGTCCTCTCTCTCTCCTTTTCCTCAGAGACATCACCAGACAAGGTGGAGCAGTTCCTTTATTAATCACCCCTCACTCAGACACTTCACAGAGCTATTGAGACTGAGAACTAAAAAACTGTTTCACTTTTAAGTTGTCATCAATTATTCATATGTTTATGTATATTGAGGCCATGGCCTGATAGAGGTGCATGTGTGTGTGGCTCACTCAACACAGAAAGATGTGGGACTTCTGGAATGAAGCAGCAAGGGCACGGCAGCTGAGTTACGAGCTCTCTGTCGTGATCTTCCTGGCTCCTTGGGACTTGAGAATTCGGGGCCCCAAGACACACACCCCCACGGAGAGGGGAGGCAGGCTAGAGCAAGGTGGAGGAGCTCAAGGGGACTGGTAACCCCCTGTGAAGCCCCTACACCGGTTCGGAAGGCAAGGACCAAGGGAGAAGCCAAATTGGCTACGAAGCTGCAGAATCCAAACATCTGACAAGCGAAAATAAAGCAGATTCCTGGCAAGACAAAACAAAGACATCTGAAAGACCGAACAAAAGCGAACCTACTAGACTTCCCATCAAGTAAGAAGATTGTTTATGACTTTACGAGGGCTAACCAGCTTGATAAGGAGAATCTCCGGCGAGGCAGCTGCTTTTACAAATGCTGGGAGGTGGGAGCCAGGCACGGAAGAGTGATTGCAAAAAAGACTCTCCCAGCAGAGAGCTGGAAAGCAATAAATTTCTGGAACTATAAACAATAAGAGCAGAGCTTTCTACCACTTTGACGAGAGTCTTGACAGAACATCTACAAGTAACTTTAAAATGGCTTTCCTGGAAGAAATATTTCCTAAGTTGCAAGAAATTGCCAAGCTGATAAGTGAGTTATTAAGTAAAGCAGATGAGATACTTGGATTGGAAATGGACAAAGACGTCATGAAAGATACTAAATCAGAAGAAAATTTCAAAGGGACAGACTTACCTGAAAGAAAATTAGAGTGGATTGATGAAAAGTTCAGTCTACAAAATGGAGGAGTATACCAGTCCTTCTTTGTGAAAATACAAGTGACAAAGAAGAAAGGGGAAGAGCAACAAAGCAGAGCTGTGGGGAAGGAACCCAGCGTACCGCTTCTGAATGAAGAAAAAAGTATGCAACGTATATTAAAAAAGAAAATAAAACAGAGAGACCACAGCATGTTTACTGACCCCTTCCAGAATTGGCTAGAAGATAAGAAAAGTCACCTTTGGATGAGCACTGGAAAGGAGGACTTGTTCTATCACGTTAGAGGAATTAAGAAGAAGAAAACGAGAATGAAACTCAGATTATGATCCAATAGTACAAGCTTAATACAATGTCCTATGTGTATTTTTCTTTCTAACTTGATATACTGTTTATGTGCTCTGAAGGGATTAGAGAGTGGGGGACTGATGGGTCTTTATAGCCTTCTGTCTTCACTATTATTTTTTGAAAGAGAGAAAGAAGGAGAAACATAATGAAATTCAGATTATGACCCAGGACTGGTTGCCTCTCTATGCTTAATGATGTTTAACATAGACTTATTGGAAGTTTAGATGTTTTATAACATGTTAGATATTGTATATTCACTGTTAAAGGACTAGAGATAATGTGACAACTGGGTCTTTGGAGTCTTCTTCAATTATTCCCATTTCTTAATTACTCTCCCTAGAGTATAAATTAGTGTTTAAACCAAAGTCTTCTATATACTTACTTGGTTTTTCCAGCCTCATTACAATGAAAATCCAAATATATAATTTTAGATGGCTTGGATCAGACAAATGAAAGATTGAGGGAAGACTGGTACAAAAATGTCTTTTTATATTGATATATAGTAATGGTCATTTATCTTTCTGCTCATATCCTCTGTCCTTTTCTTATATTTGGTTCCTGGAATGATTAAGGGATTAATACCCTTGGCTAAAATTCAAGGGATTGGAAATGTGACTTAAGATGAAGTATACATAACGTATAAAAGGAGGGAAATGCAAGAAATGAGATAAGAAATAGAGTAAGTGGATAAAAAAGCTAAGAAATTAAATAATGATTGGAGAGATTAAAAGGGAAGGTTGAAGGTATAAGGAGCAATAGCTGGGTTATGCAGTGGCTTTCTTAATTTATGGATTGATGGTTATACGGGGGGGGATTCTTTTTTTTTTTGAAGCATTGACTACACAATGAAGGTCTTGTACACGAATCTGTTACTGAAATGTTTTTTTCTTTTTGTAATCCCCTTCCCCATTATAAAAACCTAATAAAAATAATTTACAAAACACAGAGAGATGTGATGGTTGTTGTGGATTTTCCGGGCTGTATAGCCGTGGTCTTGGCATTGTAGTTCTGTCAGGAACTACAATGCCAAGACCACGGCTATACAGCCCGGAAAATCCACAACAACCATTGTTCTCTGGCCGTGAAAGCCTTCGACAATATACAGAGAGATGTGGTTCCTATGAGCCCAGATCATTCCTGCAGTCAACAAATACAAAATATCAGCTCTCAGAAGTCAGTTTTACACAGGCTACTTCCATAACAGACAGAGGAATCCTCCTCTTCACACCACTTCTCTCTTCCTTCTTAGTCTGCTGTTGTAACTATTTTCAGCCGATTTCAATTGTTAGCCTTTCCTCAACATTCCATCAGTTCCCATAAGCTGCCTCTGAGAGAGGCAGAATCAGACCTATCTGCCACAAAACAGCATATTTCATAGTTTGGGAGCCACGGCTATGAAAACCCTGCTCTATCCCCCCTCCAGCCAATACTGGTGGTTTTTAGGGTGCCTGGAGTATATGACTTCCAATCAGTTTCTATATGCAAACTAAAAGAGCCCCATGGCGCAGAGTGGTAAGCTGCAGTACTGCAGCCAAAGGTCTGCTCATGACCTGAGTTCAATCCTGGCGGAAGCTGGGTTCAAATAGCCAGCTCAAAGTTGACTCAGCCTTCCATCCTTCCAAGGTCAGTAAAATGAGTACCCCGGTTTCCTGGGGGTAAAGTGTAGATGACTGGGGAAGGCAATGGCAAACCACCCCGTAAAAAGTCTGCCAAGAAAACGTTGTGATGTGTCATCCCCCCATGGGTCAGTAATGACTCGGTGCTTGCACAAGGGACTACCTTTACCTTTATGCAAACTAGAAAGAACTTCTTGAGTGGAAGGAGTTGATCTGGCTCCAACAGCTGCCTGTACACATGCATTCTCTGTAGTGGCCCCCATTCTTTGGAATGGCCTACCTGAAGAAGTCAGGAAAGCTCTCACAAACGATGCAAAACTGACTTATTCAAGAGGGCTTTTTACTCAGATAGGAGGGCTGTACTGTAAGAAAGTGGCCTCAAAGAGAAGCATAAGTAAAGGGATAGGGTTACTACTATGTACGTCTGTTGCTGTAAGTATGATCCTACTGGATAATTTCTATGTTGTTTAACATGTTAGTCTTAGAATTGCTTATTCTCTGTTCTAACACTTCTTCAACTCTCTTATTAGGTTCTGTCTAGTTTTAAAGCTCTGCATTTATATACCCTATTACATTGTTTATTGAAATGTCTTTGAAATTGACTGTACTGACTCATGCTGTGTAATCCAATCTGTGTCTCAATAAGAAAGGCAGACTATAAATAAACAAGTATAAGGAATAATGTTCTTTTATATCAGCTGTTGTTCAAGATGGAAGTAAGTTCATTATAATTTTTTATCCAATGAATCAATATTTCTCTATATACATTAAAAAGTGAATATTTGGGAATAAATAATCAGACATTTATATTCTGCTGAAAATTAAAAATAGTTTAGATATTCGCAGTCAATGTTAATATTTGAAAAAGTTCTCCTTTGACTTTTACTGTTCCTTGATTTTCTTGCACAGGACAGAGAGAAACTTATTCGGCGCAGGAAGCATAAAAGAAAGCTAATTAAGGTAATTGAAATATTCAGATGTTTTACATGTCCCTTTTATTAGATACTGCATTTCAATTCACACTATTAATCTCAAATCTAATTGAAATGATTGCATTTAGCATCCAGTGTTCCAGTAAATTCAGTAAGAAAGACACTAGTCCTTGTGTAACAAACAAACAAAAATGTTGCCTTTGTTCAAAAGGTTAGTAAATCCAGGGAGCAGCTTCCAGCTGTGGGAGCATGGAGCCGAATGAAACTGATAGTAACTGTGACTCTACAACTCTGTTTCCCTACATAGTGCGTTTCTAGAGCTTATGTTTATGGGGAAAGGAAGATACAAAAACACTTGACTGCATGTATACCATATGTTTTCCATCTTTTGATGTGGAGAAAATATGGTGTAATATGAGTGTGTCTTAAATTCTCATTGATCAGTATGTCTGCCCATTTTAATTTGTTTGCCAAGTATAAAATGCTGAAATCAGGACTTTGATATCCAAATCCGCTGACTAAGTGAGTCTGTTGTCTTACGGATGATTCATGTTTTTCTTTGAAGTTTTAATTCAATTATCAAGTCTGAAAACGCTATTTAAAAAACTGAGAGTGAAGTACATATTTTATAAGTAGGAGTCACTATAATTGAGACTGGAAGATAAAAGATTGGAACTCCAGTGCTTATGTGCACTGATCTTATTAGTATCACTTAGTACAACTATACAGCAGGTCAGGGCTTTTTTTCAGCAGGAATGCAGTGGAATGGAGTTCCGGAACCACTTGAAAATGGTCACATGGCTTGTGGCCCCGCCCCCTGATCTCCAGACAGAGGGGAGTTTAGAGTGCCGTCCGTGCTGCTTGGCGGCGTGGAGGGCAATCCAAACTCCCCTCTGTCTGGAGATCAAGGGGCGGGGCCACCAGCCATGTGAGCATTTTCTCTGAGAGCAACCCACTGAGTTCCACCACCTCTTTTCCCAGAAAAAAAGCCCTGAAGCAGGTCATCATGAACCTATATTCTTCAACCACCACCACTACCATGACACAATGGGGAGCAAAAAGAAAGGTTGTGTTATACATTAACTTCATAAAACCAAAGAGAATCCACAACACTGATCTTTGTGCAGCTGTCCTGTTTAGATTCTGCTGTTTAGTTGCACATCTGAATATAGTATAAATGTACAACCAGCCAACCAGACTGTGCCTAGGTACTCTAAGATGTAGAATAATGGCTAGAGTTGTATGCATGACTGAATATTGCTTATGGCAAGTGGATAATACAGGTAGTATTTTTTGGTTCCCCTCCCCCTTACTTTAGAGGCATATATTGGACACAGTGTATGGGGGTGAAGATGACTCCATGGACTCTGAAACTTCATCCATGGCTTCCTTCAGGACAGACAGAACACCAGCAACTCCAGATGAAGACCTGGATGAAGTAAGATTTTCTGTATGGGTAGAGCAGTGGTATACAGGAACTTTAACAATGACTGATGGGAATTTTAAAAAATATATATTTAGACATTATTCAACATAATACAAAACACATCAGCTGAACAGGTCTTCATGGGAGGAGGAGGTTATGTAAAACTGAATACCCCTTTCTTTAAAACATTTGTGTACGTGCAAGGTAAGCAACACTTCTGATAGCTTCTGTGGAAGACTGCCAAGATCGAAATGCTGCGAATTATGGTTTAATTCTAAACATAAGTTACCTATGTAAATTCTAACCTTGTGCAGTATTTTATTTCATGAAAGAAAACAGTCCAGGTAAACAAAAGTTTGGTATTATTTGGTACCTCAAAATCAAGAGGCTTGGTTATAAATGAAGTAAAAAAATACATTAGGAGCTCTCTTTTCTCAGATTCCTTTTATCTGATCTTAACTATGCTCTCCTCATATGTTTTAAAAGCACAATCAAGTGTGTGTTATTTCCAATAAACAAATTATAACGGGAGCTACAAGGATGTTCCTTGCTGGCTGTTTCTGTATCACTAAACAGAGATTGTCTTCCCTTAATGTAAGAAATTTCTATGAAATTAAGCATCCGATTTTCTTTGCTTTAAAATATATTTTTAAATGCGTGTGTTCAAGAGCAAGGACTCCTTTTTTATTAAAAGTTTGTAAATGTACTAAAGTACTGAACAAAATGGAAATATTTGTGGCTTTTGAGTAAGTACCCATTCTAAGCCACCCTAAGGCAGTCCACAGTTTTTTGCCATATTTTTTCATCTGATGTTCATCCAAAACTTCCTTCCTTCCCCTGCAGAGCTTAGCAGCTGAAGAATCAGAGCTCCGATTTCGACAATTAACAAAGGAGTACCAGGCCTTGCAGAGAGCATACGCATTACTGCAGGAACAAACAGGAGGGATCATAGATGCTGAACGAGAAGCCAAGGTCAGCATTTGACAAGGGCAGCCCACAAATTTCCCAGACTTAATAAGGTGCAAGAATGAGATGAACATTGGAGGAAGCCCAAAGCTATGTAGAAGAATTTTGTGGGTTTTACTTATACACTTCAGTGAACGTTGCACTTTTCAGTGTTGCATAAACAAAAAGACAAGATCCTTAATCCAAGGAGTTTATTGACTAACGGGACAATCCAAAACAAAGTTACGCTCTTCCAAGTCCATTGACTTCAGTGGACAGAATGGTTTAAGGCTGTTTAGGATTGCCCTCATAGATAGCAAAAGGAGGAGGATGGGAGAAGAAAGGACCCTGAGGGGTCAGTGTGAGCAAGTGCATGTTGCTGAGGCTTTGTGCATTTCTAGAAAAACAGTATCAAACACCAACTCAATTCAGGCGCACATCAGCAGTATTTTGACTATACAGCCTGGATTCCTGTAATTTAAAAAAACATATACTTGCATAATGTGCACACTGACACAGATGTGTACCTCCATTTTGTATGCATGAATGCAGAGCTGCAAATTGTAACAGATGCCATAGGTTTTGTGGACTCAGACATTGCCTTTTCTTCATGATCATGCAGTAACTTAGAGAGTGAAATGCTGGGTTTCAGAATCATCCAAGTTAGTTATCTGCAGTGCACACTAGACAAGTTGCTGTGCCACAGCTATATCCTTTGGATATGAAATAAATTTCATCCTCTCACTTTTCTGCCTTCTCTATTTCCAACATAATCTCTTCAGTAGAGCTGGCATTGTTTTGTTGAGTCATTTTGTTGCATAGATGATGGAGTTGTACTGAAGGTCACTGGCACGGAGGTAAAATTTTCCATCCTCCGCATACATGGCCTAGTTCAATTTAATAACTCTAAAACTAGATGGTCCCGCATCAAGCCAAAGGGAACACTGAGTGGAAAATCTGCCTGAACTACCACCAAATCATGGATGGCTCTGCAATGGCACATGGCCTCAGGCAGGGGAAGGAGGGCATGGCCCTGGGGAAGAAGATGTGAAAGAGTATTAGCTGCTCCAGCTCCTGGGCGGAGATTATGAGAGGCAAGGGGGCAGAGGTAGTAGAGCAGCCACAGGCTGCATTGGATGAAAACTATGGTAGTCAGACTCAATCAAATATAGATATCAGGTGCTCAGAAAATAAGGCAACTTTCCATGAAATCAATAGACCTTAAGTACACTGCTTGCTTAACTTCCTGCAGTATCCTGAAATCCAGGTGGTTTGATGTGCACTGGGAAATTTTTTAGTTATGGTATAGCATTTACTTTAACAGGCACAAGAACAGCTCCAAGCTGAAGTCCAGAGGTATAAAGCGAAAATAGAAGATCTGGAAAAAACACTGGCCCAGAAAGGACAGGTAGGTGCTTTACACAGGATGTTTCATAATTTGCTTTGATCTGTATCTATAGCTGTTAGCAAATATGGTTTGCTATGTAAGACAATGATTAAAAATACACTCAACCATAGGTAAATCAACTATTCAAAGAGGACCTGCAAGGAGTATGAGAAAGGCATTGAAAAGGGTGTCAGCCCCCAGCCATGTGGCATACAATTCTGATTTCTTTCCTGTCCATAAAATGCAGCAACCTTGAATGTGCAGCAGAATGCTTGATTAATTTTTACCAAGTGTGCTAATGCTGAATAGGAGTTGAACCAGCACAGGGAGTGTAATGTCTATATTTTCTGTATTATAGGAGCTTTAAAGTCCCTCATGATCATGATCCTAAATCGCAGCTTAGAGCCGAACTAAATGTGACGAGTTACTAGAGTTCTACACGTGTCTGCTTAGCTCAAGGTTTGATGGGAAGTGTAGGAAGTGTAGGTCCTTGCAGCTTTAAGTTTAAGGTTTACAGAGAGGCAATACTCCAGGTGAGCGGAGGAAAGGCACCCAGAGCGTTGCTGCATCTCCCCCCCCTACTCACCTGGTCCCCACCCAAAGCCATGCATTGCTTCATCTCCTCCTCCCCCCTCACTCACCCAGCCCCCGCAGAGCGATGCCAGGCTATGACGCTCCGGGCCGCGCGACTGCAGGTAGGGGCCGGGTGAGCAGGGTGGGGAGATGCAATGATGCTCCACACACCCTGTGTGCTACTGACCTCTTAGCCCAGTCCCACCCGAAGCCCTGCTAGCAGCAGCCAGGCACCCTGTCTGCTGTGCGTGGAAGGGGGGGAAGAGAGGGCCCCTGATTACCCCCCCACACACACACACACAGCAGAGGGGAAGGGGGGCACCCAGCAAGAGCCCCACGCATTTTTCTACACATATACCAGGGCTGATTCCAGACGGCCCTCCCCACCCTGAAACGTTGCGCGTCATCGTGCGGAAAATGCGAAATATCGCGTTTTCTCGCGCGAGTTTTGTGCGACGTCGTGCAAAACTCGCGTGAGAAAACGCGATATTTCGCATTTTCCGCGCAACGACGCACGACGTTTCGGGGTGGGGAGGGCTGTCTGGAATCGGCCCAGTTCTACATAGCCTATAGGATGAATACTCTGTTCACAAGTTACAGTGAATGCACGTACAATCCATGTACAGAATTGGGGAGGTAATTCTCATGTTACATACAATGCATATTCAACTGAATGTGTGGTACAAATCCCATTTATCCAGGTAATGTTCCCTAGTTTCAATGTCAATGTGAACACATTAGCTCTTTCTTACTAACAGATATACACATGTACATGCAGGGTCTACATGTGTTCACTGTAAGAGGTGAACGGGGCTATACATATTGTTGTCTGTTCATTGCACTGCCAAACAAAGCAAAGTGTTATGGTGACTAAATAGAGTTTGGGAATGTGAAGCCATGCTTAATGGAAATGTGAAAGGGAAATGTTATATGTAAATATGTCTGGTCCTTTTCACTTGCAAATTATACTTGGTGAAAGGGTGTCTGGCAGGAGTTCTGGTTGCAGGAGAAGCTGCCTGTTTTTTCCAGAAAGCAGAGCCCAGTGCAAGACATGAAACTAAAGTCAGAGAGAAGGAGCACTTTGGGATTTGTCACACTTCAGGCATAAGCTAGGTCTTTCTGGACACCAGGAAAGCAGTACTGGTCAATGCTTGTCTGAGCCCTTAAGTGCTAGCGAAGCAAAGACTAATCCATTTGGCTGTCTTTCAACTTACAGTCAGTGCAGCGTAAAAGAATGCTTTGAGTTGCCAGCTAAATGCTTCTTTGGCAGTGTTCCACACTGGCCAGGGCATTCTGTGGAGAGCCAGAAGATGCCTTCAGCATATGCTGTGTTTGCAGTAAAGTTGTAACCCTAATTGGAATCAGAAACTACTTTGCTGCCTGCTATAAGTTCTGTAAAGATAACAGCCAACATACTATAGTGTTTAGAGTGCTGGACTAGGATCTGGGAGACCCAGGTATGAATCCATGCTCTGCAAAATAGGTTTGATGTGTGACCTTGAGCCAGTCACATCCTCTCAGCCTAGCCTACTACACAGAGTTGATGTAAGGATAAAATGGAGGCAAGCAGAATGGTGTAAGCCACTTTGGGTCCCCACAGAGAAGAAAGGCAAGGCATAAATTAAGTAAACAAATAAATAAATTTTATCAATTAATTGTTATCCCATCTTTCCTGTAAGTGGCATGCATAGTGCTCTCCTCTTTCATTTTATCTTCACAACAATCCTGTGAGGTAGGTTAGGCTGAAAGTGAGTGACTGGCCAAAAGGCCGCCTACTACATTTCCTCCAAGACTCTGGCCACTGTGACACACTTCCTGCAGTTGAAAAGTCTTCCTTACCTTCAAAATAACATGAAATACTCTAGAAGTCTGGTAATCAAAAGATCACTGTCTTCTGCAACCTAAATCCTGAAATCATCAGCATGGGATGAGGAATATCACAAGTTATTGCTTTGGTTTGTTAAGTTCAGCATAGCCAGAATACAGTTCTACAACAGGGGACGCTAGAAGACACCAACTCTACCTACCATTTCTAGTTCATGGCCGTTTTCACATGGCCACGTGCCCGGAAGATCGCACAAAACTCATGGCATAAAAGCATCTTCCTAGTGCAATTTCCCAGTATGATCCTGTTTAATGGCACTTTTTCTGACTTCATTGGGCCATTAAAGGGGATCATGCCGGGAGATCGTGCTAGGAAGACGCTTCATGCCATGAGTTTGCGCTATCTCTTGGGGTGCATGTGAAAACGGCCCATGACTGGTTTTAGTGAAAGGGGCAAGTCCAGTGATGATTATGAGACTTGTATTGCAGATGCCTCATTCACTGCTGAGTTGTTGTAATTAGTATGAGAACTGGCAGGCTGAGCCAGGAGTCAGGAATTCCTGGTGTGAATCTTACCTCTTCCATGAATTTATTGGGGAGGGGGGGCTTAGACAAGAAGGTATTCCTTCTTAGCCTCAGCCCAATAAGGATAATAATACTTCTTATAATTTTTGGTAAACATTACAACATGACAATATACATGAAACACTTTGAATACTTGAAATCACTATACAAATCACTACTTTGAAGTTGTTTGTTTTAATCAAACAGGACTCCCACTGGGTAGAAGATAAGCAACTTTTTATTAAGAGGAATCAGGAGCTTTTGGATAAGGTATGTTCAGCCATGAACGTCCACATTGTATACCAATGTGTGCCCAGAGATAGAACAGTTGTGCACTAGTCTGTCCTGGATCCTAAGTGTATGATAAGATGGCATTTGTTGTTAACAAATTCTGGAAATGATTATTCAGTTTGCAGACTGAGACAAAGAACAGATGGATACATTTCATTGAAATTTGTTTCTGAAGAAAATGAAACAGACTAGGATGGTTTGTTCTGTTATGTGCAGGCAAAGTAGGGTCCGGCATTTCCACAGATTTCTCACAGTAGCATTCCCAATTATACATCTCACATTATCCCTCAGGAAAAACTTTCTGAGTTGTCCAGAGTGTTGACAGAAAAGATGAGTTCTACAAGTGAAGCTTCAATCCTAGTTCATCAGATTCAACTTGCTGACTCCAAAATTAAAGAAATAAAGAATAATTGGAAGATGGGAAGGTTAGATTAAAATGCAGGTGGACAGGAGCTACTATTTCAAATAACAACACAAGGGACTCCTCCTGCATAGCTAGAGTGCTAGAGTGACAGCATGGTGACAGGGTAGTATGATGGCAAGTATGATTGGTAATGTTTCTTATTTTTGCAGAAAGGAGTTTTCAGAGCAGTTAGGGAATTTGTCAGGCTTCTGCCTTAGAACAGTGCTTATAAAATCTATTTAATTATATAAACATGAAAGCTGAAGAGTTATCAAAAACAATCTGCAGGAACAGGGCCGGATCGAGGGGGATAGGGGGGTAGCCTGCCCCCAGTGCTGCCAAAGAGGGGGCACCGGGCGTGGCTGCCAGCCACCGGGAGCACTCCAGAGATGGCAGCTTGCTGCACGGGAAGCTGAGCACAGGGTTGGGAAGCCCTCACCTGCCCCTCCAATGGGGTGGCTGGCTTGCTGCACACGCAGGACCTCCCCAGCCCTGCACTCAGCCCCAGCACACGCATGCATCGCCGCCACTGCCGCTGCCACCAGCTCAGCAGCGCACCGGGCGCTGGGGCAGCAGGCTTGTCACGCAGGCAGCACGGAGCAGCTGGGCAGGCAAACTGCACGGAGGGCCTCCTAGTCCTGCACTCAGCTGCCTGCACGGCAAGCCAGCCACCCCAGCGCAAGCTTGAGCCGCCGCCGCCAGCTCCGTAGCACACCGGGCGCTGGGGCAGCCAGCTTGCTGCACGTGCAGCACACCTCCCCCCCTGCATGATGACATCACGGAAGTGCATGTGAGCACTATGCATGCGCATGGAGGGCCGGGCAAGGGTTGCACCGGGCACCAGCAACCCTAGATCCGGCCCTGTGCGGGAATCATCAAGATCCCTTTACCAATATCTTTCAGTGATTTTCTCTTCAGTCGCCAAAAACTAAGAAACCCCCCAAAGTCCAAAATCAGCACATATAAAAATAGTGCAATGCGCTGATTTGCTTTTTCCATTTTTAAATGCAATTGTGCTACCTTAGAGCACACAGTTTCTAACCTCTGTAAGGCTTTGTTATGTTTTTCATTATCACATTGACAATGAAGTCAAAACAATTGAATCCTTTTTTCCTTATGTGTACTGCATGTGAAAGGGAGAGGGAAGGTCATGGTGAACTTCTAACTGATTGTGTTTTGGAAACAATCCAACCAATTATACATTTACTTCTTCCTTCTAGATAGAAAAACTGGAAGCAGACAACAGTCGATTGCAACAAGAGCTACAAGATGCCAGAGATCAGAATGAGCTGTTAGAATTCCGAAATCTAGAACTTGAAGTAAGATGTTGTAAACTCTTTATTGTACAGTTATGAAGGAGAGAGAGTGCAAGTGATCTGCTTTGATTATACCTTTAAAAATAATTGATGAGCAAAGATAACTGGTCTTGAAGCAGGAACATGTAGTAAAACTAATTCCTTATTTTTTCTTTAAAAGATCGATTGAAATGGTTGTGTACAGTCACTAGGGAGTTTTAGTTACCATATCCAGCCACAAACAGTGCACTCAGAAAAGCAACATAACATGCTTGAAGTTGCTCTTTCAGGAGATTCTCATTAAGATATTTTTCAACATATTCACGAGAGCATGCTTTTTAAATATGAATTTGTTAATCTACATGCCAGTGGGTGCATTCAGCGAATGTGTTGACAAACATTAGAACAAGGCAGATGTCTGAACTGGAACTTTTGGCCAGGGCTATTGTGTCCTGGTTTTGCAATGGTTTACCACCATCCCATGAAGTCTGTACCAGGACTCTGAACCAGAAAAATCAACCAGATTTGTTCTGAAGGATGCTCACTTGAATAAATGTGTTGCTGCTAGGCTCACCCACACTGCACTATTCCAGCTTTGTAAAGATTTAAAGGGCTTTGGAGCCAGGCCTCCTGCAATAAAATAGTGTCCAAATCACCAGGTAATTTTGAATATGTTATAAATATATAAAGGAACCAAAGGCTATGCATAATCCATAAAGAAGCATAGTGAATTTAGCACTGCAAAATTCTTGGCGGACTTCAGGTTTCAGTCCTTCACGTACAAATGAACAACAACCCACTTCTTAAAGGATGAAGAACAAATTGTTTTAGAAAACTAAATGAAGAATGGGTATCAAATAAAGAGACAACAGCTTGGATTCTGTAAACTACTAGAAGAAAGCAGTGAGGGTCCATGACTTTCTCCACTTTCCCCTCCCCCCTGGACCCCTTTCCCTGCCCCAGGGAAGTTTATGCTTAGGGTTGAGGGACTAATGGTTATTAATAGCCACATGGGTCAGGCAGGAGGTGGAATGGTAGAATTCTCTCCTTTCTTTCTAGTTTGTGAACAGAGCTTCATTTACCCAAGAGGCAGAAAAGGGAACGTTTTCCCCTCCGTTCTCCACCCTACTTGCATTGCTATTAGGATATACAAGTCCCCTAACCCCAGGAATAACTTTTCAAGGGTTGGAAAAGACTCCATGGGCGATCGTAAGGTGGAGAACAGCTCATTAACTTTGTGCCTGTGAAGCATGGGATTTTAAAATGTATTATTTTAATTCCAACATAATTTTTCATCCCCTCATATTTTATTTCAAGGAGAGAGAAAGAAGGTCTCCACCATTTAATCTCCAAATCCACCCATTCTCTGACGGCGTAAGCGCTCTGCAGATTTACTGCATGAAAGAAGGTGTCAAGGTATGTTAACAAACTTACTAAAAAGGTAGAGCTCATGCCAAAGCAATCCTGCTTAATCTGTCATTCATACACAGGTACGCGCATGATGTGCTTTTTGGAATCGCACCCACTGGCCCTGCCCCCAATGCATTCAAGCATTTTGTATGCCCAGTGTCTACACAAATACACCTGAATATTCATAGGCACCTGTATGTACCTATTTTCCAGGTACCAGATCACAAATAGCAAAGCCTATGTGCATTCAGGTGTTGGCTCTGAGTGCACAAGACCCTTGAATTTGTGGAGGCTGAGCATTGGGCACAACACTGTAAATCTCCCTCCACACATACATTTACAGTGCAATCCTAAGAAGAGTTACTCCAGTCTAAGTCCTTGAAATCAATGGTTTTAGGCTGGTGTAACTCTGCTGAGGATTGCACTGTTAATGTCTGAACAGGGCTTTTGTGAGCAAAAGAAGTAGCCATTTTGGTTAAGGACCAAAGTCAGACTCACAATTTTGAGCGCTGTAGTTTGTCGGTATCAGGCTCTAACTAGAGAAGATGCTGTAAGATCTATGATTTTGAAAAACAAATAACAGCTGCATCATGGCTGCAGTCAAAGAAAGAGCTTGATGCTTCCATTGTGGATGGTTTGGCTAACTGAAATCAGCTCACACTGGGAAGATCTGCTCATGGATATCTAAGCTTGTCTGATACTTAGACCCTTGGACTTTTCTAACCCAGTGCTAAAATCATGAGTTCTGCAATCAGGGGCTGGGAGACAATTGAGTGTCTCCTCTAGAGAAGGCACAATAACAGTGTACAGTGCTTCTCCATCCCAGTATACTGCTTAGATTACTGCATGATTCAGACAAGCCCTATTTTAGTTTGATTTAAACAAAGCAATGGATACAGTGTCATATATGGAATTGTTACTCAGAATGGAAAATGTGGACATTGGCAAATATGCTGTTAGATGGATTGGTTACAGGTTAAAGGGTAGGAGACAGAAGGCTTTGCCAGATGCTAAACCTTCCAGCCTATTCTAGGTTTTGCAGCTTGGTTGTTAGAAAGAATTCTTGTCCTAATTCAGCTGTAGTGAGTAAGGTTGTGGTACCCTCAGTTCAATCATTTTAAAAACTTATATTGATGGGTTTTATGCAATGCCTGAGGAAAACACCAGCAGAGTTAGACTGCCCCCTCACAGATAACAGCTGAGGAGTTGCGACTCTCACTTTTTTTGCTGAGGGTTGGAGAACCCATATGAATGGAAATCTGTGCAATGGTAGTGACTGTGTTGAGTAGAGGAAAGCAAGCATATTCTCCCTTCTTGCCTCTTCTGTCAGCAGAGCATGAAGCAAGCAGGAGAGGTGATTTACTTGCATTCCCATCCTCAGTGCAATCACTAATGTTGTGTGGCTTTTTGTTCATATAAGTACCCAATCCTCAGCATCACATTTTCAAGGAAGTAGAGCTTTGGAAAGTAGAGCTAGGAAAAATCTATTCCTACTGAAACAACATAGAATTCTTTGCAGTACTGATTCTGAAAAGCTGTAATTCTTCTAGTCTTATTTGTACCATCTTTTTAATAGGATGTTAGTATTCCAGACCTCATAAAGCAGTTAGACATCTTGGGAGACAATGGAGTAAGTAAATTTTATTTATTTTATTTTATTTACAGCCCACCTTTCTTGCTGAGACTCAAGGTGGATTAGGCAACATAAAACAGAGCAGTCGAATAGCATAATAACATAAGAACTGTGTGTAATATGCATACCTGTCCAGTTCGTGTTATTTACAGTGCCACAAGGAAAACTGTAAGGTTACAGAATAAAGCATTTATGTAATACAATAAATCATTTGCCCTCTGATATCTGATAAATCAGATATAATTCCCCTGACTGTTATTGTTTCTCTCTATAGTTTTATCTTGAGGTTATTATTATATAATATTTCTGTCAGTTTCCAAAGATTAGCCTCTTGTTGATAAGAATAGTTTTAGGTGAGTAGCCATATTGGTCTGGACAATTAGAACAGTAGGATTTGAGTCCAGTGGCACCTTAGAGACCAACAACATTTTCAGAGTATAAGCTTTTGAGAGTCAGAGCTCGCTTCTTCAGACACAAGTCATTGTTGATAAGAATGTCTCTATCACTAATTCAATGCCCTATGTACTTTGCAACATGCACATAGAACTGTATATGCAGACTTCCCCATTCATTTTGAGTTTTGCATATGCATCTTTTTCATACATAAGACTGAACCCTCCATTTAGAAGAAGAAATAGAGAAGCCCATACAGGCTATGAAAGCACATCAGAATGTTTGCGCTCATAATGGTCCTCTGGACCAGAGGGGGGGAAATGGATTTTCTCTTTAAATTCAGTACCTATTTAGAATGTTACTGCTGCCTCCTTAACTTGATTTCCTGCTTCTTGATTTTACAGAATTTAAGAAATGAAGAGCAGGTGGCCATAATTCAAGCAAGCACTGTATTATCCCTGGCAGAAAAGGTACTATTTATCTAGTTGCAATGTCAACCATACCCATTATGAGCTGTAAATTAGAAAGCTACAAACTACATTCTACAGACTAGAAAGAGGATACAGCCTTTCTTTTTTTAAATAATTATGGGAAAGTATACAGTTTCAATAACCATTTAGATGGAATTAATGATATTGAAATAATGAAAGACATGATTCTTGGGTAGAAAAATCATTCCATCTAGAAAAACACTCCACTGGACCCAATTTAAAAAATGGAATGATTAGCAACAAAATTTGGATATCCACAAAATTGTCTCATACAATGTCAGTGTTTGCCGGGGGGAAGTCTGCCAAGACATTAGAGGGATTAGCACCATCCTAGTCTCAATTAGAGACAGACCTTGTTGGTATTTAACATCACAATATATTTTCAGTGCTTGAGAGATTAAGGATTGTTCCACACAAGGAACAAAGGTGACTCAGAATTGGATTTAACAAAAAAGATTGGAGTAAAAGTGGTCTCAAAAGAACTGGGGGAAAACTTGCAGGGAGGGGGACCCTGAGGTGAAAACTAAAGGCAAAAAATGCATGCAGAAAACGGGATAAATTGAAGCTGTATGGGGCCAGAACCAATGAAAAAAAGCTCCGGATCATAACATTTTTGCCTATAGTTGTTTTCATTATCAATATATCAGTGTTACTACATAAAAAGAGTACCAGTGCTGACCTGGAATCACTAATTACTACTAGATGTCTAGTAGCCAAATGGTCACTCAGTGAGATACACGCACGTGGTTATTATTACTATTAAGGCTTTTCTACATACTCAATTTATTCCTGATTTTCTTAGCCATCAATCCACAAGCACTGGAATCAGTTTGGATATAGTTCTTCTGCGCGCCTGCCTTCTCTCTGCAATTTAACAGTTGTGGAGTTAGTTTATTTTCTTTGTTCCATGCCTTAAATAATCAGGATTTTAAAGCAAGGGTGCTGTTGTCATCAGTGGCATCACTGGGGGCATCACAGCACCCTCCCCCCTTCTTTATTTTTAGCACTTGCTTAAGCCCCTTTTCCCATGGTTCCCAACTTTTGCAATTTTTTATTGGCAATTTTTAAAAATTATCTATTATAACCACATAACGTTATAATAATAGATGCAGCAGGTTCTCTGAATCCCCAGCTTTCATTTTAAAAAGTAAGTCTCTAGCCCTTTTGTTGCCAAGATATGCCTTTCCCCTTTTATCTCCACAACAAGAAGTGGCTAGAGACTTACTTTTGTACCAAAAAAAAGTTAGATTGCTGTAACATTATGAAATTGACAATTTAAAAAAAGATTAAAAATGAAACTGGGATGAACAACCAATCATCAAAAAGTTTTCCAGTTTCTCAAAGAAAATGGGCGGGGGGAGGTGTTTCTGTTCTCTTGATTGTCATTTATGTTAACAAAAAACCTATAAACAATATGTTGCAAGGGTTTTTTCATTTATATATAGAAATATTTACAAATCACAGTGAGTCAGGCAGAATATAAATAAATAAAGATGACTACATCGTATCATAAATAATATATTGAATAGGCTGTTTTACCATTGTTTTGTCCTGTAGTGGATACAGCAGATTGAAGGGGCTGAAGCAGCTCTGCACCAAAAGATGATGGAACTGGAGAGTGACATGGTAAGGTGAAACATAGATTGCCTTTGGATCATTGTAGTATTTGACTTACCCATCATTTTGAATAATAAATTGTCCACTTATTTTTCCAGTGTCTGAACAACAGGCATTTCTGAGTAATTAATTGAATCACTAATTATTTTTGTTTCTCAAAATTGTCATAAATTGTAGGAGCAATTCTGTAAAATAAAAGGTTATCTAGAGGAAGAACTGGACTACAGGAAACAAGCTCTTGATCAAGCCTACATGGTAAAGATTTTCTTGCACTCTAATGCTAAATGCATGGATTTGGAAGTGAGCTCCCATTACTTAATGGGACTGGTGTGCAAACAATATGTTTTTTTTCTTAAGTTTTAGGCAGGTAAACCATTTTCATAGGCAAGGTAAAAAGAAGTGCAACCCTGTCTATGGGGATCTTTTTGCTTAGGTCACAGCGCCATTGCACACTGGGAGTTCTCACAGTCATAGAGGCTTCCTCCATATTAATTTCAGTAGAGGGAAGCACACTGGTCCTGTGATCCACATGTGCAAGGATCATTGAGTCCCCTCCCCGCCCCCCTCCTGGAGCACTTTTCCTGGGGTAGAGGAATGTACTAATAACCACATGAGCTGGGTTTCTGCAATGGGGAGGGGAAAGAAGCAAAGTTGCTTCTTTTTTCCCTTTTGTGAGTGGAGCTCTTCTTATGCAAAAATCAGAGTGAACAACCCTGTTCCCTTGCCCGTTCCCACAGCAGCAGTCTGACCTGCGCAGTTATTAGTATGCACAAATTCCTCCATCCTAGGAATAAATTGTCCTAGGGTTGTAAACAGCAGAGTGAGGGAAGGTCTTGGACCATCAGCATCTTCCACTGGTGGTTTGTGGGATCCAAGCCTTAGTCCTGGGTAAATGCAACTGCTTGTACCATTTAAGTGAATGGAAAAACCTCAATGTAGTGGTCAGCATTCATTAAAGTTTAAGCGTTCATTGTAATATATCAAGATACAGATAAATGTTATATTTTCATTTTCATTTTGACCTGTGAATTCTACTTGGATTCTGCAACTATAGAGAATGATTTGCCTGAATCAAAAGTACAGGCTGATACACACACAGTGCTTGTGAGGATATATCCCATAACCATATTTTGCTGTTCTGCTGATTAGAGAATCCAGGAGCTTGAAGCTACATTGTACAATGCTTTGCAGCAAGAAACGGTGATAAAGTTTGGAGAACTGCTGAGTGAGAAACAACAGGAAGAGCTGAGGACTGCTGTAGAAAAATTAAGAAGACAGATGCTGAGAAAAAGCAGAGAATATGACTGCCAAATCCTACAGGAGAGGATGGAATTACTTCAGCAGGCACATCAGGTGAGATGCAGAATACAGAATTCTATTCAGTTATATTGTTCAAGAACATAGACTATGTAATTCATTATTGGCTGATTCCGCACATGTTGGATAATACACTTTCAATGCACTTTAGCTATCATTTGGAAGTGGATTTTTTGTTCCACACTCGAAAAATTCCGTTCCAAATGATCTCTAAAGAGGATTGGAAGTGCCTTATCCAACGTGTGTGGAATCAGCCATTGTCCTTGTTTTATGATCTGTAAAACAAAAGACACAATCCAGCTAAATTACTTTTAAATCCTATTGATACTACTAAATGAAGCATATTTTTCACTCCCCTATAGAAAACCATGTGGCCCAAAATTGCTTAACTTTAGCTGCTTATATTGCACTAAAGTTACAGCTACTCCACATATATACAGGATCTTTGGGAACTTTAAATGAATTTTGCTTAGACTAAGTTAATCCATCCTAAAGTTTCTTCCTGTTTTTTGGTTTGTTTATTTATTAGAGGATCCGAGATTTAGAAGATAAAACTGACATCCAGAAGAGACAGATCAAGGATTTAGAAGAAAAGGTTGGTTGCTTTCCATACTTAAAAAGTACAGCACATTTAAGGATTAATCATTTTCAGATGCTCCAACCTCTTTTATTAATATCACTAATGTGATCTAATCATTCTATGATTTGCACTCTACAGATTCTCATCTATTAATATTTTCAGGAGCTTTTCTGTATTCTTCTTTTCCACTATGAAATAAGCTGTTTGCATTAAAGTTGTTATCCTGTTAACACTTATAAAGCTAATTAGTTGAACGAACAAACCAAGAACCCCACATCAACGGAACCCAGAATTGGCAACTGTAATGTTCTGTATGCAGTGTAATTTGGATTTTATTTCTGTTTGCTAATGCTAGTTTTTTAATCGTTGTTGTTACTGCAAGTTAAAAGGAGGCTGGATGAGTGAATGGAGTCTTTTCTGATTGGACAGTAGCTGTAACCTATGGGATGGAGAGAAACAGCAGTTTTTAGTCAGAGAGCTGAGGAAAAGTGAGCATTCTAGTTAAGTAAGGCAAACTATGCGGTGCCTGATTGAGCCTGGGTCTGTATGTTTCTGAAAGAGAATTAACCAGTCAGGAGATTCTAGTTAAGCCACCCTTTGTATATCATAGAATCATAGAGTTGGAAGGGGCCATACAGACCATCTAGTCCAACCCTCTGCCCAGTGCAGGACCAGCCTAAAGCATCTCTGACAAATATTCATCCAGCCTCTTCTTGAAAACTGCCAGTGAAGGGGAGCTCACCACCTCCCTAGGCAGCTGATTCCACTTTTGAACTACTCTGACCGTGAAAAAGTTTTTCCTAATATCCAGCCGGTACCTTTGTGCATGTAATTTAAGCCCATTGCTTCGGGTCCTACCCTCTGCTGCCAACTGGAACAGCTCCTTGCCCTCCTCCAAATGACAGCCTTTCAATTATTTAAAGAGAGCAATCATGTCTCCTCTCAATCTCCTCCAAACTAAATATTCCCAAGGCCCTCAGCCTTTCCTCGTAGGGCTCAGTCTCCAGACCCCTGATCATCCTCGTCGCTCTCCTCTGCACCCTCTCGATTTTGTCCACATCCTTTTTGAAGTGAGGCCTCCAGAACTGCACACAATACTCCAGGTGCAGCCTGACCAAGGCAGCATAGAGTGATGGTTGTTGTGGGTTTTCCGGGCTGTATTGCCGTGGTCTTGGCATTGTAGTTCCTGACGTTTCGCCAGCAGCTGTGGCTGGCATCTTAAGAGGTGTAGCACCAAAAGACGGAGATCTCTCAGTGTCACAGTGTGGAAAAGATGTAGGTCATTTGTATCTACTCAGGAGGGGTGGGGTTGAGCTGAGTCATCCTGTAAGAGTTTCCCCGGGTGTGGAATGCTAATGGCCTACATCTTTTCCACACTGTGACACTGAGAGATCTCCGTGTTTTGGTGCTACACCTCTGAAGATGCCAGCCACAGCTGCTGGCGAAACGTCAGGAACTACAATGCCAAGACCACGGCAATACAGCCCGGAAAACCCACAACAACCATTGTTCTGCGGCCGTGAAAGCCTTCGATAATGCAGCATAGAGTCTCTGGTGCGGCCTGACCAAGGCAGTATATGTCAGAGTCTTTCTACACAAGACGCCTTGGCACATGTTTCTTAAGCATAGGGAGACGCAATGATATTTGGGAAGCACAGCTTAAAAAAGAGCCAGTGGAGATTGCTCCTCATAGAGTTTGTTAATTTCATTTTTGCCTCCCTGAAGGCTCTGTCAATTTCATTTCTCCAGTCTAAAACTGTATGGGATCGCAACCAGAGTGCAGCGAGGAATGGGAATGGGCTGGAGCTGCCTTCCAGAGCTGGACTTGGACCTGGAGAGGTTATAATGGGCTGAAGTTTCCCTTCTGGCATTTCACAGTCCCTTCACACAGCTCCAGTGTATAGCAAAGTCTTTGCCCTGCTGCTGGCTTTGTCTTTTTAAACTACCCTACCCAGCTACCATTGCATCTCCTGACACATGTTCTTCATGTGCCAGATGTCTCATGTAAAGAGACTTTCAGAGAGGTTATTCTGACTAAATCAGGAAAACTGCGTGGAAGGCTGAAAGGGGTTTTATTCTGACTAAGTCAAGCAAACTTGCGGGAGGGGGGAATAGTCTGTGTATATCTGAGAGATTATTGTATCTAGATCAACAAACTGTGTGGGAAAACCTGAGTGAATCTGTCTGTGTGGATGAGAGTTTATTTTGTTAGTGAAGATCTGTGTGGAAAATTAGTCTGTGTGACTGAGTCTGTGAATATACCTTTAAGAAGATATTTTCAAAACCACCAAGCTTAGGAACTATTCTGAAACCAAAACTATTATCAAAACGCTAAAATCATCAGGCTGATATACTTATAAATAAATTCTACTTTGTTTAAGAAAAAAATCCCTTTTTATCATACAACCATCCTTACATGTTGACTATTCTGTCAAACTACCATCTATAAAAAGCCTTCCCATATTACCAGTTAAACTGCTTTAGTTTTTATGTTGTGATTGTTTGCAATCTTGGGGACACTAAGTGGAATTGAGAGGCAGCATAGAAGGCAGTAAAACCATTTTGAGGAATCAGGGATGCAGCAATATAAAGGTCATACATCCAAAAAGGGAAGGTGTTCTTGAGGTAAAGTAGAGAACACCTGAAGCTCTGGTGACCAGAGCATCCTGAGGTATAAGTTTAAGATAATGAAAGGAGGAGCTGAATTAAAGGTCCTAAGGCATAGGGTTTAAAAGAAAATCATTACAGCCATTAACAGAAAATGTCTGCACCAATCCGAATATAATCAAAAAATCCGCTGAAAAGTAGTCTATTTATTTAAAGCATTTATATACTTTTTTTTCCTGCCATACGCTCAAAGCTTCAGTCTTCATTTGGTTTAGTCTTTCAGAGGAGGGGTTTCAAATAATTTCTGCCACTGCTGAGAAGCTTCTATCACACATGACATGACCATTTGTTGAACTTCTGGTGGCAATGGACTGTTCCATTTGATCTAATTGCATCAGTGGGCTCATATTTGAGAAAGCTGTTTCTGAGACAACTTGATCCCAGCCTATTTAAGGCTCTAAAGTCAAAGCCAACATTTTGACTTGGACCCAGAAAATGGAAACCAGTGAAGTCAAATATAAGATACTTCAATCAAATAAGCTTTTTCTTTATCAGCAGCTGGGCATTCTGAACCAGTTGCCGTTTCTAAGAACTTTTCAAGAGAACCCAATGTAAAGTACATTACAATACTCAAACTGCAAGTTTGTTTATTTATATTTTAAAAGTCTATGCTGCCTTTCAACCCCACTTAGGGTCCCCAAGACTGTAAACAAACACAACATAAAAACAAGTTTTAAAATATACACACACATATGTGTGTATGTGTGTGTGTGTATAATTCTAAACAATAATTATATATGTAATTTTAAACAATTAATAAAACATGTAGACATATAAACACAGACACATAAGCATGAAGGAGAGCCACTGAAAATTAGTGAGAAATTGCCAAACAAAACAGAAATGTCTTCCTCCACGTGGAAGACAAGGATTGAGGAAGACAGACATATAAACGAGTCCCACATTTTGATGCACTTACTGAGAAGGACCTTTCTTGGGTGGCCACCCATCTAGTCTCAGTTGGCAAGGACACCCAAAGAAGGGCATCAGATGATAACAGGATAGATTAGATAGGTTAATGTGGCAGTAGATGATCATAAAGGTAGGTTATTCCTGTTTAAGGCCTACTTTTGCATGTCAAGATAAACCGTTATCCTATCATTTTACCGCTGGGAATTTTTTACAAGGCCAGTTTTAGAAATTAAAGTCCTTCACACAAATTCAGCATCATACTCCAGCCATGGTATCTCCAAACAGTCAGGGAATACTCCCATTAATTGCAGAGCATCTATTGCCCTGTACACTCAGACTGGGTCTCTCCACTGAAGCTAAGCTTCTTGATTAGGGAGTTTGTATTTCTAATTCTTGAAAATCATTACAACTTTTCCATTTCTGTGGAAATTTACCAAACTTCACTCACTGATATCCTTTAATACATTTGTAGTGCCAGTTGATATTTTATGTTACTGAAATTCGTCAGTAGGATGACATTTTAATGACATGCTCAATAGAATAATTTAAGGAAAAATGGAACCTAACGTCCATTTTTTTTTATTTCTGCAGTTTCTCTTTCTCTTCTTGTTCTTCTCTCTTGCCTTTATTCTTTGGCCTTGATTGTGCCTCTTGGGAAGGTAAGATCTTTCTTTATTTTCCCTTACAATAGCACATACGTAAAATTCTCCATGTTTGCATTGAAAGAATCACTTCTCATCAATGTTTATTCAATAAACTTCTGAAGTTAAGTAAGATACAGGCTTAGAGGAGCATGTGAAGTTGCTTTTAGATCTTTTACTAAGGGCCATTTCACAGATAAACCTGGTTTTCACTGACTATGCACTCAACTGAAAGCTGCCACCTCTATTCTTGGCACCCTGATAAGTGCATATATATTACATATGTATTTGCAGACATTATTTCAGTACACTCACACTTCATCTGAGCTTGAGTTCACGTTCCATACTGAGGCTTCTTCCTGGGAGAGCTGCTGCAGCCTTCTCTTTTACAGGCCTCCAGTGTGGTTGGGACGTAGCCAGGAATTGGTGCAGCACTGCCACAGGCAGGACAGCACTTTCCCACCCACATCAGAGGAATCTAAAAGAGAAGGCTGAGAAACAAGGCCTCAGCAGGAGCTTCAGGGCTGATGGAGAGGGCTGATGTAGCTCTCTCAGGAAAGTAAGCCAGAGATCCTTCCCAGGTTGCTCCAGCCCAAGAGCCTAATAGAGGTGGCCAGCTGATGGTTGCTGCCTCCTAATATGTCACTCCTACAGAAGAAATGAAGATGCTCTGAACACACCTCAACAGTGCTGTAACTACTTCCTATGTCACTATTTCACACAGCACTCTCTCCTGAAAAATGTCCCCAGCATTATAGCAATTATTGCTGTAAATATAATAATAATGTCCCAACTGTTGATCATATTGTATTTTTCAGTGACTGTCCTAGCTATTGATTATATTGTATTCACTTGACATTATGTAATCCACTTTGAATCTCAGTGAGAAAGGTGGACTATAAGTAAACAACAGCAATTAAAACAATATTCAATTTATATACCCCCCTTTATGTATCAAGACAACTTAATGCCACACTCAGAGCAGTTTACAAAGTGTGTTATTATAATCCCCACAACAATCACCCTGTGAGGTGGGTGGGGCTGAGAAAGCTCAGAGATAGCTGTGACTGACGCAAGGTCACCCAGCTGTCTTTTCTCGCAGAGGAGTGCGGAATCAAACCCAGTTCTCCAGGCTGGAGTCCTGCCTCTCTTAATCACTACACCAAACTGGGTCTCCACTTACATTATATGATACTGAGAGAAAGAACAGCCACTTATATTATATGATACTGTTTTACCCATTTCCTTAATGACAGCTGACATTTCACTTATTGTTTGATGTGTTTGTTCATTATTATATTCAGAAGGAATAATGCCACCCTGAGCTTGTTGGAGGTAAAGCAGGCTAAAATTGTTTGGAAGATAGCACAAGACCTATAGATAAGCTTGAAGGGACAGGGTGTTTTTTTAATAAGAAAAGGACTGATACAGCTAACCGTGCTTCAGACATGGCTGATCATTATTTAAAGGCTGAAGCAAATTGCTCAATGATTTTCTAACGATGAAATCTCAGTATTTAATGAAACCATTTGCATGATCCTTACAATCTTCTTGTTAATGAATTAAATACCAGAATTCACTGGATGGTTTCACTAAGATCACAGACAAGATACTGGAATAAAGCCTGGGCTGAATACTGAATCAAAATTTTGTGTGTTGTATACTTACGGGACTAGGAAATGCAAAGGCCATTTAAAATGCTTCTTTATAGGAAATCCTTTTACAGCAATGGAAAAAAAAATTTACAAGGAAGAGCAGTCTGAAACAGGTAGAAAACAAAAATCTGATTGATGGAGGTTTCTTTTTCTTTTGACATGTTTTTTTCTTACTTTCTAGAGTGACTGAAATTCACAGAAAAGTCCTCAAAAGGGCAGATGCTTCCAAACCCATGGAGAACACTGTTTACAACCACTGCAAAACAAAGCAACACTCTGTAGCCAAGACCACACCCACATGTAATTTAAAGCCATTACTCAAGATTTGTTACTTGATAGTTCCTGTCTAAAGCTACAATATATGCTGCACTTAATGAAATCCTATAAGGGGGGGAAATATCCCATCAGCGTATATCACTAGAATTCAATCTTTATATAAAGAAACAGCAAGAAACCGCATTCAGCAGATTGAGTGAAGGTATGTCAGGCAAGGAACCAAAGTTACTATGAACAATCTATCCCTGCTGTGCAGGTGGATTATTTTAAACATAACACCAACTTCCCATGAAAGTCTTCAATAATGAAGGGAGCAGAACAAAAGAAATGTATTCCGAACTCTAAAGGGACAATAAAATAGTCAATTGGACAGTCTGGCTTTCTTAATACAGGGAATCTTTTTCTCTCTCTGATTTTAAACTCAGGAACAATGACAGCTGCAATGTGAACAAAAAGGGGGAACGTACTCTGTTTCTGTTTTGTAATGGGTAGAATTTGGCAATAGGATAGATGCCGTTTGAACGTGAGCTTGCTGCTGCTTGCAGTAGCATGGAAAGGAAAAGTGTGGAGAATCAACCTGATGAGAGTGGCTGACAATGCTCTTGAGGATTCTTAACAATGCTGTAGCCTTATCTGTCGACAGGATCCTTCCACGAAAGACAGCATGTTAGACGTGTTTGTTACATCAATTGAAGAACTCTGCAAGAACTCAGCTTTCATTTCCCAAACCATTTAATGCATCTTCAGTAACTTGAACTAAGGTGGAAGCATCACCTGACTCCAAAACAGCTGTGTCAGAGAGGAAGCAAATGCCTGTTAATCTAACCTCAGCTTCCAAAAGAATTTCTGCATCTGCTCACCTGTTAAAGTACAAGTGAAACACTTACAAACGATTTTGTTTCCCTTTGTTACAGTCACTTTCTCAGTCAGCTACATGAACCAAAATCAGGAAATCTGGGGAACACTCCCTGGCTATTTCATCCACACATAACCAAGGCAGATATTGTCACTGAAGATAGTCTTGTGTTCAAAATAAGGTTCAGCATTTCTCTTCCAGTTTACAGAACACTCCTCTCAGTTTTGCTAGATTTTCTTGGGGAAATGGCCCTTGCTCATGGAGCTTCCCTTTTAGAGTTATTAGTCTGAATCCTGCATACCATCAGTTTGCATTGAGGAAAACATCGTCCCTTTGCAGTGACAGAACCTGCTTCTATTTATTAGCACAACCTGGGTTCTGTTCCTTGTTTGTCCATTGACCTGCTCTTCCATTTCTCCTTGTAGACTACAAGAAGGATATTGATTACCTGTGCACTGACACAGTTTAAATAAATTCAAGAAACTTAAATAAAGCAAGCCCAGAATTTGCTTGTGGTTGTTTAGTTCTCATAATGATGAGCAGCTAAGAGCTTAGGGTGTACATTGCTTAGCATTCAAAACAGAATTCAGCATGGACAGATAGCAGAGCCTCGGGTTCTTTTGAATGTCAGAAAGCTGCCAGAGCACTTTAAGCACCCACCCTTCTCTCCTCGAGTCCTCATGCCTGACTTCCCTAATGCATTGACACTTGGGCTTGTTCTGATTTCAGCTCTTCGGAAACCTGAGGCTGCCCTATCAGTTTCTCATACAATAAAGAAAATTTGAATGAAAATGAATGAACAGCGCTCTCCCATAACGATGGTGGATGTGCACCATCACTTTCTTCTTTCATTCTGGTAATTTTGCTAAATATGCAGCAATAGCACCTTGAAAATGTAAGAGGTTTCATTGGCCAGCTGTATTTCACAGATGTGTTTCTACAGCAGAAGAGTTGTGATGTTCCAGGCTTTAGACCAGTAAGACAGAACATACAGACGGCAACTAGTTATTCAGTGAGGTAGAGCTATGTTTCAAGAACACTGGTTTGCCATTTCTGACTGTTTCCTTGATATTTTGAAAACTAGTACCTTAAAGGAACAGAGAGGGGCCCTATCCTTTTTGTGCATTTTTTATCAAGTTAAATTGTTTTTGGACTATAGTTAGAATAGACAGAGTGTGACTAGGAAATTCATGCTGTACTATGTTGTACTTTTACTGCAGGTAGGTCTCATGACCACATTCAATGATACATTTTAACAGATTGAGGGGGAAATGTGCTTGTCAGATTTTTGTTTGCTTTATTTCATATTCACCTGTTACGTTAAAGTCAGGATAGAGGTTGCTTTCCTGGGTCAAACTTTTTGCATAGTCAGTTGAAGTAACCACAAGAGGTTACTTCAAACAAAGAGAAGCAAACTAGTTTAAGTCCTACTATAGAATGCGTAGATTCTGTCTAATCAGAGCAAAGTAAATCAGAATTGTCCACCCATGGAATAATACAGCAGCATTCATTTAATCTATTTCCTGTGTCTTTTTTGGAAATCCCAGTTTATTGGCTGCTGCAGCTGATGTGATGCCTTTTCTTCAGCGTCTCAGTACTTTTGTGTCATCGTTGACACAATGCTAAGTTGGGTATTTCCACATGGGGTTTCCCCATCAGTTCTGGCCCCATACTGTTTTGATTTATCCCCTGAATCCCACGTGCATTTTTTTGCCTTTAGTTTTCGCTTTTTTGTTTGTTTGTTTTCTCCTGGTTTTTTTCCGTTCTTTTGAGACCACTGTTATCCTGATTTTTTTCTGGAAGGTGATTTTGAGTTGATTTTTTCCTCATGCATAGTGTTTCTTTCAATTTTGTTTGTCCTGCCCTAGGGTTTTTTTTCTGGGAAAAGAGGTGGCATAACTCTCAAGAGGGAAATGAGGAAGAAACACATGGGATTCTTTGAAATCATATTATTTTCAAGCACTATTGCCGAATATACTCAAGAGGTACCGGAACTCCTTTCCCCCACATTCCCCCTGAAAAAAAGCCCCGTCCTGCCCATTCCCAACCACCTCCAACCCACTTTTCAATGATTGAATCATTGTCGAATTGCTCCGCCTCCAGCCTTCCTTTCTCCCCTTCCTGGTTTTATTTTGATCTCATTTTTAATCCTCAATCTCATATCAATAGATATACCTAACATTGTAAGAAAAAGTTCAGCAAATTCTCTGAATCCTCAGCTTTCATTTTTAAAAAGGTAAGTTTCTAGCTGCTTCCAGTGCAGAGATAAGCATTTTTCCATTTATCTCTGCAAGGGAAGGGGCTAGAGACTTTTTTAAAATCATGATTTTCACATTGATAAATTGACCTAAATTTGTAACAAAACATGCAGCCAATTTTCTGAATTCCCAGCTTTCATTTTTTTAAAAAAGTCCCTAGCTCCTTCCCTTGTGGAGATATGCCTTATGAAGAAAAAGGAAGGGAGCTAGAGATTTACTTTTTTAAAAAATGGGGGGGGGGAGCTAGGAATTCGGTGAATCTGCTGCACCTTTTATTACATTAGGTCGTCTATTAATGAGAAATTGATGATTTTTAAGAAGTCTCTAGCTCTTTCCTTTGAGGAGAATAAAGGAAAAAGACATACCTTCATAATGGAAGCACGTATAGACTTACTTTTAAAGCTGGGAATTCAGAGAATCTGCTGCACCTTTTCTTACAATCTATTGATCTGAAATTGAAGATTTAAAAAAAATGCAAACACCTTGCGGTTCTGGAAGGGTGGCCATCTCTGGTGCCAGAAAAAGTAGCATGGTTTGAAAAGCTCTGGGCCCTGTCACAACTGAGGTCACTTTGCCCCACCAGCACCAGCCTCTGCCTCCTGGCTCTCGGTCAACCAGGGCAGGGCTTTCCAGTTTGGATGGAGGAAGGAACTTAGTTATGGGTGGTGGAGCTGTTCCCCTTTTAGGCTTTCCTGTGCAAAGACTTCTCTGTGTGTTTGTTTTCCATCTTGTTAAAAAATCCAATCCTTATATTGATCTCTCAATCTAGCAATATAAGCATATAAAAAATTCAAAGGGGAGGGGATGCTGTGATGTCACCAATGATGCCACTGATGATGAAAGCACCACCGCTTGAAATCCTGATTATCTGAGGAATGTGCAGAACAAAATAAACTGACTCCACAACTGTAAGAAGGTACAGGGAGGACAGACGTGCAGAAGAACTGTACTCAAACCGATTCCAATACTTGGGGATCAACTGCTGAAAAAATCAGGAATAAGTAGAGTGTGTGGGAAAGGCCATTCACTATTGTTTCCTCTCTATAAATGAATTTCCTAGTCTTTTACAAAGGAAATAGCAGATACGGGCAAGCTTTATGTAGAATGAACGGAGACAATCACTATAACATACTGTTAAGAGGAAAATGATACCACTATTCCTCTTCCACCAATTTCTGCCAAGTTCTCAATTAGTAAATGATAGTCTGTGTTCATTGTCGAATGTAGATAGCCAGCACAACTGCTGCCTCAATTCTCCCATCAAACAAACCCACAGTTCTAGCCCATGTTCAGTATCCTACTACCAGTAGTGGTTTGATTTTTTAAATATTTTGCTAGATATTCTGAACTCTTTGTATCAACTTAAGCAGCCTTTTTGACTTGAATGCCCCATGTCTATATTGAAGGTGTCGGTATCCTGGCCCACAGGCTAACCTCAGCACTTGGGCAAAGAATTGGCCCTGCATGCAAAGTAAAACAATTTGACATGCCACTTTTTGTTACACATCACAGGGATTGCCTGCAGCTCTATAACTGTAATTGTGGCAGATCAAGTTAGGGTTTGTAGAGTTTTAACTGTTGAGTTGCATACATTTTGAAAGTGCAGCTCCATCAGAGAGTGGTCTGAAATCTAGCAAATATGGTGATAATGGAATACAGCTGGTAGATGGGATTTCGTTCTCATTTTTCAAAAGTCTGGAGGAAGAAGAATGGGTTAATGCAACAGCCATACCATCTTCTTTGTTCCTCCAGAGGAATGATCTACTGTGATCTGAAAAGGAAAGGAAATGGTTTGTGCTGTACCATTTGATAGTGTTATTCATGGTACGTATATTCAATTTGTTTGTGGCTCTGTAATTATGGTTGAAGAAATCTTCCATATCCAAAATGGTTCTTATTCCATAGGGAGGGAGTGTTGTTCATTCCATTTGTCCAGATTTCCCTTTCAAAAACACACAAAATGAGTTCCTGCAACTGTCTTTGTATGCTTCCCCTTTATAGTGATGACACAATATTTGTAATGTAAAACAAAACTATTAAGATATGTTGCACTGTAATAGTACACACCGAAAATCTACAACGAGTAAATGATTGTTGAAGCTGTACATAGGCACAATAACAGTGAAGGTGCGCCTCCAATGTTACAGTATTTCTCTGTCATGGTCATGGTTTTGTGATCTGTACATCTGGCACTGGGAACTGTGACCACACATATACAGAAAACCCTTCCAAATTCTGCAATAGCAGCCCATAATGCTGCAACATGGCCGTCTTTGTACCATTGGTGTTTTCTTTGGTTCTCTGTTGCCATTTTTGATGACCTTTTTAAAAGTGCACATTAGAGATGGGCACGAACCAGGAAAACTCTGAACCGTGCAGTTCTTGGGTCGTCGCATTTCATGAACCACAAACTTTCACGAACTAGCCCCAGTTGGCAAACCGGTTCGTTCAGTTTGTGAAAATGTCACTTCTAGGTCAGCAGAGGGTCTGCTGAGAGCCCATTCCTCCCCCATTGCCTAGGAAACTGATTGATTGGTGCCAGGTTGTCTGCAGTGACGAACTGAAATATGAACCAAATGAACTGGGCTAAAATTTGTCACGGTTTGTGAGAAATGAGCTCCCACGAACAGCCGGTTAACGGACCAAAAATCAGCCCAGTTCATGAAAAACTTCAGTATGTATTTCAGTTCATGCCCGCCTCTAGTGCACATTATGACCAGAATGATTGCTAAACTCTCAGTTTTGCATTTTAAAACTGCTCTTGGCATGTGACAAAAATGCCTTGTGCACTCATATGCCAGTTATCACAATTATTTCTGTGAGCACTGCTTCAAATCAAAACCAATCCAAATGTGAACATTATTGTCCATATTATTGTTGGGTAATAACTGTCGAACATTATTAATTTGTTTAAACATGTATATGCCTACCACTGTAAATCCCCTTTCTGGTCTATTGAAGATATTGCTAGATAACATGTAATCTACATGCCTATGTCATTCTCTTTGATGTGTTTTTGCCATTTTGGCTTCTTGATATACAATAACTCATATTTGACCTGGATGAAGAATCACAGGAATACATCTTTGCTTCAACCAAGGTTGCTTTGGCAGTGAGTGGCTCATCAATCTGTGCCATACCATTGTTGTAAGATTTATTCCTATTCCCATTGAAACAAATGGCTAAACTTTCATAGATCCCAACTATAATTCGGGCTCTTTAATGGTACAGGAAGATGGGACTAATTTTGTTCCATAGTACAGTGTGCTTTAAAAAAAAAAGTTTTCATGTTCTGAGCTCTAACTTGGTATTGCAATATGTTCTTTGTGTATGCATGCACATCCCGCTTTATCTAATACATACAGCCAATCTTTTGACAACCGCTCTGGAGGAGGATAAACACGGTGACACGTTCAGAGCAACTTGGTGAAAATTCTGTTACTCCTAGATTTGAGTAGTCTTGTCAAATTGCTCTGGAGACTTGGTGTGGGGGGAGTTGGAAGGGGAATACTTTCCCCTCAGTGCAACACTATCTGTGCCTAATATCTGCTTCTTGACACTAATTCTGCAACCCCCTACAGTCAGCCAGATGAAAATTGGTTTACCATTTTAAAATCTGTGTGTATGAATTAAAAATACATACTTTATCATTGTACATATAATGTATATAGTAGGATGCTGTTAGATCTCATAAAAGTGTACTTCCGAATCTAAGAATGAGGGTGTGAGGCCAAGGACTAATAACTCTTAGTGAATTTGGTGGCAATTCTGGAGGCCCTCCCATGTTGAAACTGCAACAGGACAGGCAAAGAACTTCGAGGACTCCAGTACTGTTCTGTCCAGTGCTGTTCTGCTTCCTGTGGTAGGCCTTGATGTGTATGTGTAGAGGCATCCTGCAATGACAAGACACGAGGGTGCTGTTACACAGCGAAGGCTTCTTTGCATGTATGGCTTGGCCTAATGTGTCACAGAATCTTACAGAAACAGAACTCTGAATTCTGGAAGATTCAAAAGTGGAATCAGGGCCTCCAGATTTGAAAACAGATTCTGGAACATTCAGATTAAAATATGGATTCTCTGAACCTTTTCCTGCAGTGGGGCAAGATGGTTCTACCCATCTCTAGCAGCTCCTTGTGCTTCAATTTGGCATCTTACCAAATTTTCTTTTTATCATCAGTGCCCTGTTGCTCTTTTTCTGCACTTTTTGCCATGTGGTTCCTCAGTTTTATTGACCAAGAGTGTTGAGAGTGATGGCTCAGATTAGCCTTGACTTGTGCAGGTTAGGAGAAAGGGCTTTCAGAGACAAATGGACAAAAGACATGTTCACAGACAATTCAGCAGTATTATATCCATGCAAGTAACAACCTTTCAATTTTCACCTTAAGGCCAGTGTAAACACACACTGAACCACCAAAGCATTTCTTTCTACATTTGGACTGAGCTAGCCAGACCCTTTTTATTCCACTGAATTTATATTCAGCAAACTGACAGAGTCCTGCTTTCTCTCCACTGCATCTGACCTCTGTATATAACTTGCTCCCGTTTTAGTGTCTATAATTCCAGAAGAAAACTGTAAATTATTTGGCAGAATGACTCTTTGATAAGCACTGCTAGCCATGTATATGTACTGTATGTATTAACGTGTAGATGAGAATCCTTATTGTATGTAAAGTTTTATGAATGGTTATTTTTTAATTTATGTATTTAATATAGGATTCAATGACCTCTGGTGTTTTAGTTTGTATAAAAAATAAAATTGCAGCATTTTTTAAAACTTCATTTTACATTAATGGATGTATTATCCAAAGCCTGTTTGAGATCTGTTTTAAAATAAAACACAGAAGGCAAGAGAGCAATAAAATAAAGAATCCACTTCCTTCTGTGTGTTAATTTTGTAGGAAATGGAACAGAATATCAGAAAAGAATGAGGATTTTCAGACTTAATTTCTGCCATGAATTATCAAGACTTGACCCTACAATATATTTCCAATACTCAGCTTTATACCTAGAGAATATGAAGCAATAATAAAATGCCTCTGAGCATTTGCAGAGTGGTTTTCATTGCTAAATGTCTGCACTCTTAATTTAGGGTCAGGTCTTCAATGAAATCTTGAACTCCAATACTTTTTTTTAATGAAGGATTGGAACTTCTGTTACTGGAAGTTACTTCTGTCTGTCTTCTTGTTCATTCCTCCTTGCGAGCTGGATGAATGAGCAGCAAGGAGAAAGCTATGTGAGAGGGGTAACAATTTAGATCCCCCACCAATTTTTATGGGGGTCCCCTCCCCACAGTAACTAATGAGAGACAGGTGTGTTCCAAATAAAGAGTAGTTTTATTTAAAAGGTGAAAAATCACCCACACAACAAGAGGCAAATAAACGGTTTTCACAAGCACACAAGAGTCCTAGGAAGGCAGTGAGGAAAAATGGGAATAGATTGCAGGATTTTGGGGTGATATTTAACACTCAGAGGAGTAAAGTAGTCCTCGGAGGAAGAGGATTTCAAATGGCTTATTGGGTCCCAATAAGTGTGTACAATTTGACTGGGGGAAAGCCAGTATTCTTATAGGGCAAATCAGACCCTGGGGCTGGAGAATGACTTCAGCCAGTAAGACAAAAACCTACACGGTTGTCTCCCAGGACAGACAAAAGGCTTGAGTACCTTGATTGGTGCTGCCAGGATGTGACAAAAGAGTTAGATTGATTGCTTCTGGTGTCTTACAAAGAAACTATAGTTAATTAAATGTTCCCTCAGAGATAACTGATGAATTTAGAGTTTTGATTTAATGTTCCCAGGAAGGGTTTTAAACTTATCAGAGCTGATTGATGGTCCTAGATTGCAGGACAGGATCTAATCAATGGGAAGAGAGGAGATTGGAATGTCCAAGGGGAAGTGACTCACAAGCGCCATACTTGTCATGGTACATGCATGTCAGTCTACTGGGCAGGAGCTGACAATGTTCTGCCTTGCTGGGCAGTTTAGCTTGTGAGGCATGAAGCACATTAAATTCAGTGGCTTATGATTTTGTATCATACGCAGTTATTAAAACGGCAGAGGCTAGACATATTGCTCACACTTCCTTATACAGCAATACTTTCAGTGGTACACTGACAGAAAACTTCTAAGTCACCCAGAGTAGCCAAAAGATATGTTTTCAAAAGATACTGGATGTTTTAATTATGGATAATTAAACAGATCAAAATGCCATACAGGTTAGTTATATGGGGAGGGGGCATTTATGCTATAGTAGAGTACATGTTTTCCACATACAAGGACTCAAGTGTATTTTTGTATACTTTTTAGAGTATATAATCTCTTTCTATGATATAGATAGAACTCAAGGAGTCTCACAAAATTTTATTAAAAATTACACACACATTACCTAAAATCACTAAAAGACGGTAAAACAGCACATACAATCAAAGAGTAGCAATAGAATGTAACAATAGGCAGAAAGCAGTGGCAAAACGCAACTGCAAATTGTATCAGTGAATCAGGTTCACCTACAAGTGCTTTCCAAACTAAAATGATCTTAAGAAATTGCTGGACAATAGGGAGTGAGAGGGTCCAGTGCAGGGGGTTCTTGAACAAATAATTTCATAATCTGAGCATAATAGCTTTAAAAAGTCCTGTCTGTCATGCTCACCAACTTCAGCACTATTAGTGTGAGTGTGCAGAGAAGCGTACCAGATCATGGGTTTGCACATATCGGTGACATATTCCTTAAAGTTCAGGATCTGACATCTCCAGTTAAAGGATCTCAAGTAGAGGCACCAGGTAGGGTTGCCAGTGCCAGGTAACTCCTGAAGATTTTGGAGGTGGAGCCTGGGAGGGTGGGGCTTGGGGAGGGGAAGGACCTTAGCAGGGTATAATGCCATACAGACCACTCTCCAAAGCAGCCATTTTCTCTAGGGGAACTGATCTCTGTCTTCTGGAGAGCAGTTGTAATTCCAGGAGATATCCAGGCCCACATGAAGCCTAGAATTGGATAGGGTTGCCAGCTCCAAGCTGGGAAATTCCTAGAGATTTGGGGGGTAGAGCCTAGAGAGGGCAGGATTTGGGTAGAGAATGGACCTCAGCAGGGTATAATCCTACAGAGTCTATGCTCCAAAGTAGTGATTTTCCCCAAGGGAAATGATCACTGAGACCTGGAGATCAATTGTAATTCCAGGAGATCACCAGCCACCACCTGGAGACTGGCAACCCTAGCACTGAATAAGACTTTTTCCAATATCTTGGAGAGTTTCTGTCGATCATAGTAGACAAAATAATCAATATAAACAACCAGCTTCAAATGTAAAGGATCATAATTCAGTGGTAGACCACATGTTTGGCATGCAGAAGGCCTCCAATTCAATCCCTGACACTTCCAGTTGGAGAACCTCACAGAAGGGCTGGGAAACTTTGGAGAAGACAATATTGGACTTTGATGGACCAGTAGTCTGCTGACCACTGTGCGCCTGTGTTTGAAATGCAGAGTTTTGAAATGCAGAGTTGTGCACCTGTGTTTGAAATGCAGCGTTGTGTAAATTAGCCTAATCAACAAAATTTAATCAGATTAAACAAGTGTACAGAGAACAAATACGGTATATGTTCCACACATCAGCCTGTGGAGAAGGTTGTTAGGTGGCAGCTAAAGTCACCAGAATCCCACCATCTCATACCCTGAAACTCATGGAGAGCGGCCTGGTAGAGTCATATATAGCAATGAATTGTGAATGTGTGTAATCATGTGGCTTTGAAGAAAGTCACTTCGCACAAAAAACAACTATACAGCACACAAATTAACTGTGTGCTAAATAAAATGGCTGCTGACTTATTAGTCAAAGTCAAAAGAGTTTATTGTCTATAGCCATAGGCCATCACAATTCACCAAACATTGACTAATAAACAATTAAGTCCCTTATCACAGTTTATATAAGTTACTAAGCTGACTTATTAGTACCATGTCTAATTGACATGTGTAGGCATATACAGGAATGTCTGTGTGTATGTAAAGTGCTGTTCTCAAGATGAACCTGTGATAAAGTTACAGAGAGAATGGACTTATGCATTATCTCTGATTAAATAATAACTTTATTGCACTCTCAAACCAAATTATCCCTATAGTCCAGGCCAGGGCCAGCCCACCCATTAAGGCTGGTGAGGCCAGTGCCTCAGGGCGCTAAGGCGCCAGAGGGGTGCCAGCCCAGGGGGAGGGGTGCGTGCCACAAAGCTGCCACCGCCACCACCAGCCAGGAGCATGTGCTGGCGGTGGCAGCATGGGGCAGCTGAGCGGGCAGCCTCCCGTTCAGTTGCTCTGCGGGACAGGCGCAGCCGGCAGCCAGGGCAGCCGGCTGTGCCTGGCCTGCAGAACAACTGAACGGGATGGCTGGAAGGCCCCCCATGCGCGCGCCAGCACCTGCATGATGACATCACACACAGTGACATCATCATGCAGTCTGCTGTGTGCGCGCGTACACACACACGCACAGAGGCAGCATTAAGCTGCCTCAGGTGCCAGCGATGCTGGAGCTGGCCCTGGGCCAGGCAAATTCAAGGGCTTTAAATCCTAGGAAAGATTTAAGAACATGCTTGTGTGCATGCACACATGCCATCAATTCGCAACTGATTCTGGCAACCCCAGCAAGGGAGTTTCAAGGCAAATGACAAGCAGACGTGGTTTGCCGCCTTCCCCTGCAGAGTCTTCCTTGCTGGTCACCCATCTAAGTACGGACCCTCCTTAGCTTCCATGATCTGACCGTGCTGCCCTCCTAAAAACATGCTTATCATCCCCATATAATAAATTAGACTTAAAAGTGGTTAGCTTTGGATAAAATACAACTTTAGTTAAAAGTGCCAAGGATTGTGTAACACATGTATGCTGAACTGGCATAGAAGCACAAGAGAATTGTGTATAGACAACACATTCCAACTTTGATGGTTAAGGAAATGTATCTCTATAGATTTGTTCAACAACCTGCTATTTCATATAAAGTTTTTATCCCTTTCTCAGTTCTTCAAGACTAATGCTGTGTTTTCTGTTATTTAAATAGTTAAGTGCACCAGTTATGTATTGCTGGTTTTGTTGCTGATTAAGTTCTTAATTCTTTCCACAAGATGGCAGCCTTTTGCTGTAATCTATGGAAGACTGGGTGGGTGGAAAAATCAGGTCAGTTTCCAGTTGTCTGTTTTTGTACCCGCCCCCTCCAGAGATTCCTCCCTCCCCGCTTCCACTCACAAGGAAATCACAAGTCCGACCAAAACTATTTGATATTTAGTGCCAGAGTATGCTGTCTGTAGTTTTGTTCAGTCACAAAAGAAAACCAAAATCTTACCCCATGCATTTGCTTTTGAAAGAAATCTTAACATCTCTGCCTGGGGGTGGGTGCGTGCTGGCTGTACAGACAGATGCAGTAAATTAACTTACATATCCAAGAAACTGCATTCACAAAGAGGCTTGGAACTAATTAACTGCACACACAGCAATTCAGCCTTGCTCTTCTACTAGACAAGGGAAGACTAAAGGTCAGTCTGAGTCACAGGCACAAGTCCTCTGCCTCCCTTTTAAGATAGGAAAGTATTTTCTTGTGTCTAGATGTTGTCTACCTCTTCGTATTATTTGTGCTGTTTCAAGCATAAGATTGTTTTGTAATTTCTGGTCAGCATTTTCAGATGTCCTTGTTCCCAAATGTTCTGTGAGACAGTATTTGTGCTTTTAATGTCTCACAGGAAGCCAGAAGCAGAATGGTTTAAAATGTCTACAAAACTATGTCACTAGGCCTCAGTCCAACATCATACATATGCAGGTGTGAGTTGCTCAATATTTATTTCCTCAGGCAGAGAAATTTTTTTAAAAACCCTAGACAAGACACAGAGGAAACTGTGAGTGGGTCTTCCCAGGCAGCATTTCAGAACTCAGTCATGCAGGGCCTTGATTCAGCTATGTGGGTAGGAAAGGGAGAGTTTAAATCTTTTTTTTAAAAAAAAGCTACTATCTCCACACCCCTCCTCCCTTTAGAACTAATAGCAGAACAGAGGGATTGGTTAAGGCAGCACACAAGGTTCCCTTGTTTCTATAGCACCTATCAGCGGCTTGGTTGGGGCTCAGTGGGGAATAATTCAGAATAATTACTTCTTCCCTCAACTCATTTGGTGCTGCTACCGACAACCTGCCTCCGAATGAGCAGCCCTAGCTCCCGGAAGAAAATTTTTCAGCCTGGGGGAAAGCCCTCATGTCTAGGGACACCTGTGCTAGGCCTACTTTCATACAGTATGGCACAATCTGTAGTGGGTGGGGGGCAGTGTTAAGAGGTTAGTTGTATAAAATGTTCTATTATTTCAAAATTTTCTTAGATTTTTTTCATTAGAAAACAGAGAAGTGGGTAGCATACTCATTCTTTCCACTGGGAAAGCTGTTGTCTATTTATATTTATGCTTGAAACACTAGTAATAATTTCTCAGAGACAGCAGTGCCCAAAGGTGTTCCTTATACAATCAATCCATTATATCAGACGAAATAAATGCACGCTAACCTGAGAACTTACTCCTAGACTAATTAACAGGTTTCTGATAGAAAATCTCTCAGAAATAAATCAAGTGTTGTCCTTCTATTTTAAAAAATCTACTTTATGGTCTAATAGGGTTGCCAGGGACTTGGAGTCCCTCAACGGGAGATGCCCAGGTGCCTGGACTCTCCTGGTGGGGGATTGGGAGCCGACACTTACCTCAGCTTCTTTCTTTGCACATGCACGCAGTGCGCATGCTCCCAGCTCATGTGATGACGTCACTTCCGGGAGTGATGTCATCACGCAGGGGTCAAAGGGCTCCCCACATCAAAGAGGGCCCTTGTCCTCGCTGGTGTGGGCTGCTCTCACCATGGCCACAGTCCGCTCTTGCTGCCACCGCCATGGCACACTCTCGTTTGGTGCAAACGGGCCGTGGCTGCTGCAACAAGAGCATGCCGTAGCAGCGGTGGTGGTGGCAAGAATGGGCCGCAGCGGTGGTGAGAGCAGCCTGCTCTTGCTGCCGTCACAGCCCACTCCTGCCACTGCTGCAGCCTGCTCTCACCTCCACTGCTGTTGCCCACTCTCACGGTGCAGGAGTGCGCCCCCTGCCCAGGAGTGTACTGCACTGCCCGGGGAGGGGGCGCCCCAGGGAGTGCGCCCCCCACTAGCCAAGTAAGTGGGCACAGGGGGGAAGGGTGTGATTGGGGGATCCCCTGCCTAGGGCGGGGGAATGGGAACGCTATGTTCTAAAATGAGGTACTTCCTAGAAACATTCCAGCCAGTATAATTTGCTAACAATATTTCTGGACAATAATTGCTGAGGGCTGAGCCTGGCAACCAGTGAGAGAGTTGGGGATAGGGAAAGGAGAGGGGGTAAGCAACACTGAGTATATTGTGAAGTCACTTCCAGAAAAAAACAGAAGTGAACATAGGGTAGCTTGAGGAAGCACCAGAGAGAGTTTTCCCAGGAAGTGATGCCGAAACCTAGCCAATGTTGCTTCTCCCCACCTCCACCCCTGTTGCCATTCAGAATGGTGGTAGGCAAATGAGGCAGCTGGTAAGAGGCCTCCTGCAATAGCGGAAGGCCATGCAGCCCTAACTAGGATACAGACCAAACATCATTCAAAAAAACAAATCACATGTCAAAACACTAGGGATACTATGCCTTGCCCCTGGGCTTGAAATCAGGGAGTGTTTTTTGGTGGGGTGCTGGGAGAACCTACCTCACATGCACAGCACACTCGTACTCTGGGGCATTTCCTCATTGCGCCAGAATGACATCATTCCTGGCACAACACAGAACTGACAGGTTCCGTACGAGGCCCCAAACGCTAGACTGAGAGCCAATTTTTATCAAATGTACTTCCCAACACTGACATGGACTCTGTGACCAGAGCCTGCCATAAACCAAGACGGCAACTCTGTCTCATATTCACTTCGACAGCACCATCACTGGACTTATAAAGCTTACACCCTGAAAAACTTGTTGGTTTCTAAGTTGCCACTGGACTCAAATCCTATGTTCTATCAACACAGCTACCCACCTAACTGTACCACCTAGAATATGGATGTTGGTGTGATGCAACATGACATCTTTTTTGCAGAAATTACAATTAATCTATTTCAGCTCTTAATCCCATTGACACTTACCTAGAAGTACAACACAAAGAGACTTACTTTTGAATAAACATGCATATGATTACATTAAATAATATTGTCTTCATTCTATTTTAAAACTATTATAAACAGCAGGCTCAAGCTGGGGCTTTCCCATCATGCCAGTTTGGTGTAGTGGTTAAGAGTGGCAGGACTTTAATCGGGAGAACCGGGTTTGATTCCCCATTCCTTCGCTTGAAGCCAGCTGGGTGACCTTGGGTTAGTCACAGCTTCTTGGAGCTCTCTCAGCCCCACCCAACTCAGAGGGTGATTGTCATGAGGATAATAATAACAGACTTTGTAAACCGCCCTGAGTGTGGCATTAAGTTGTCCTGAGGGGGAGACTTCCGGTTTGGGATCCATGGAGGTCTTAACGCAGCTCTAAAAGTGGAGCTGTCCGGGCTGCTGTTTTGACGGCTGGTGGGGCAAAAAGTGCCCGCAGCCAACTGCTCTCAGGCGGAGAGCAGGCTTAGAATGCTCAAGAACCTCAGGGCGCGTTGATCTCGGGCGAGGGGGGGTCCTGCGCAACGGACTCTCTCCGGTCCCTTGAGGTCCCACCCGAAGACAGGTTTTGCCAAGATCTCTGCAGTAGCTCCGGAGCCAATTCGGTTGGCATAAGACCTACGTGCCCAAGCTTCAAACAGGGACAAAGAGAACTGATGTGAGTTGAGGATTGGAACAGTGACTACAACCCGAGAAATCGATTAAGAAGGTAAAGATCACTATCTCTTGAAACGGGACAGATTATTCTAAGAAACGAAGTATTAAAGTTAATTTTAAAACTGCGACAGACTGAATATAAGGAGGGGAAATTCCGGCAAGAAAATTTTTTAAAAAAGGACTAAGTATAACGGAGTTATCAAAGAAATTTGATTATTGTTTTACATACCTGCGGCGACTAAGAGATAGTGGACTGTGAGAAAGTTTTTAACATCGCGAGAACTGCTGTGTGTGGATGAGGAACAGGAAGTGCGTCATAACGATAGAGAAGCTGGAGAGAAGCGGCCTTCTCCACGGTACAGGAAGTAGATCAACGCCATTTTGGAAAGGGGAAGGGTCGTGGCTTCAGCGGAAGAGGAAGTAGGCCATCTTGGATTACAAGTAAAGGGGAATAACCATAGAGAAACCATAGAGAAAAGATGCCCGACATTTTGGACTTTGTAATTGGTTTTTTTTAAGAAAATAAAGTGAATTCGGGACTTTTAAAAATAAAAGTACATAAAGTTAAACGCCACGGAGTTAAGGAAAAGGGCGGCCACGTGGGAGCGAGGCAAAGCTAGCCCCACGATGTCGAAAAAGGAGTGGCAAGCAGCAATTGAAAGTCTGGATAAAAAAGTTTCAGAAGGAATTAAAGAGCTCAAAGATATGATACCAGAGATGGCAAAAGAGTTTAAAGAGACACTTAGAAAAGAGTTGGCGGAAGTGACGAAAGGTATGGAAAAGATCCAAAACGATTTGCAAGTCACACAGCAAAGAGTTAATGTAGTAGAAAACGCGGTGGATATTTTAGCAGACACGCAACGAACTGAGATGAGGGCGATGAGAGGTAGAATGGCAGTTGCAGAAAGTAAACATATGGAGAAGCAGCTAAGGTTTCGTGGCTTGCCGGAAACTGAAGGAAAGACTACCCAAGAACAGATTACAGAAGTGCTGGCTGAGTACCTGGGGAAGGAAGAGGGGGAAGTTGCGGCTATCCTAGACGCGGTTTACAGAATAAACTCAAGATTTGCGACCCAGAGGAAACTACCAAGGGATATAATTGTGCAGTTTACGACCAGAAATACAAGAGAAATGATTGTGAGTAAACAATTTCAGGATCAATGGTTGTTGGGGGTTTTCCGGGCTGTATTGCCGTGGTCTTGGCATTGTAGTTCCTGACGTTTCGCCAGCAGCTGTGGCTGGCATCTTCAGAGGTGTAGCACCAAAAGACAGAGATCTCTCAGTGTCACAGTGTGGAAAAGATGTAGGTCATTTGTATCTACTCAGGAGGGGTGGGGTTGAGCTGAGTCATTCTGTAAGAGTTTCCCAGGGTGTGGAATGCTAATGGCGGGAGGCTTCACTGTATCCTGAGGGGGTTGGCCAACAAAACACTCCACACCCGACAATAGCCCTGCAGAGAAGATTAGCACATCAAGCACCAATCCATATGCAAAAGAACCCCCTCAGGATACAGTGAAGCCTCCCGCCATTAGCATTCCACACCCTGGGAAACTCTTACAGAATGACTCAGCTCAACCCCACCCCTCCTGAGTAGATACAAATGACCTACATCTTTTCCACACTGTGACACTGAGAGATCTCTGTCTTTTGGTGCTACACCTCTGAAGATGCCAGCCACAGCTGCTGGCGAAACGTCAGGAACTACAATGCCAAGACCACGGCAATACAGCCCGGAAAACCCCCAACAACCATCGTTCTCCGGCCGTGAAAGCCTTCGACAATACAATTTCAGGATCCATTAGAGGTTGACGGCAAGACTGTTATTATTATGAAGGAATTGCCCAGATCGGTGCTGCTAGATCGGAAAAAATACAAAAATCTAGTCCAGATTCTGAAGGATATGAAAATAAGATACAGATGGGAAATGCCTGAAGGACTATCCTTTGAATTTGGTGGTGTTAAAAAGCGCATCAGATCTGAATTGGAGATGGAAAAGTTTATTAGGGACAATGAAAAGGACTTACCAACAGCAAGATCATGAATATGGAGTGTAAAATTCTATCATGGAATGTAAACGGACTTAATTCGCCCAACAAGAGGAAAAATATTTTTCATTGGCTATTAAAACAAAAATGTGACATTGTTTGTTTGCAAGAAACCCATATTAAAAAGCAGGATGTAAAATATCTAAAATTTGCAGAATTGGGAACTGAATTTGTGGCTGCTTCAAAAAAGAAGAAAAAAGGTGTGGTGTTGTATATAAAAGAGGAATTGCAGCCA